>NW_018393796.1:12817-15012 GCF_900095145.1 Mus pahari | reverse complement strand
GAAAAGGGGGAGATGTGGGGAGCCGTCCTCACAATCGCCATGGCAAGATGGCGCTGGCATCCAGTGTTCTAACTGGTAAACAAGCAGTCTGCGCATGTGCTGGGTAAATTTCCATCCCTTGCGCCCTGCCTGTCCCGTGGCGTCATCTGGGCCTATAGTGAGCAGCCAACCAGGGAGCTACACGTCCTAGGCGGAGAACATTTCCTATATAAGGGAGAGGGGTTTTCACCTCAGGGTCTCCGCTTTTGAGTAGCTTATGCATTGCCTCTCGAGATGTATTAAAGCTTTACTGCAGAAGGATCCTGATGTGTCGCATTGTTCTTGCTGGCGAGACGGTAGCGCAACGCAGGGATCCAGCTCAAGGGGAGGTCCCAAGGCCGGACACTATTACTGAGGCTCTGGAGTGCTCACAAAAAATGGACCTATCATGACTGCTGACCAAAAGACCCAACAAGCATCTGAAAGAGTCAGAAGCAGATATTTGCACCCAACCAATGGACAGAAGCAGCTGACCTTTGTTGAATTAGGGAATGCCAAAAGAAGCTGAGGAGAAGGGTGATCCTGTAGGAGAACCAGCAGTCTCAATTAATCTGGACCCTTGATATCACTCAAACACTGGACACCAAACAGGCACCAACACCAGCTTATATGAGGCCCCCAACACAAACACACAGTTTAGGACTGCTGGGTCTGTGTTCATTCAGAGATGATGCACCTAACCCTCAAGAGACTGGAGGCCCCAGCGAGTTTAGAGGTCAGATGAGGTGGGAGTGGGGACATCCACATGGAGAAAGAGGGCTGGGAAGATGTAGACAATGTGGAACAGTCGAAGGGTGGATTGAGGGGGAATAAAATAAGAGTGTAAATAATTAATTCATGCGTTCATTCATTAAAAATAAAAATAAAAAAGAAATGTCTTCCAGGTAAGAGCCTATATTGATGCGGTCATTGTGAGCCATGGTAGGTTACATGGTCATGAACACCCATGGAGTATAATTGTAAGATTGGAGAGAATGAGTGTGGAGAGATCTGTGAGTATCCCTCTTAGAAATAGGAAAGCATGGTAAGATGTCTCTGTCCATGGACGTCTGCATCAAAGGTGTCTTCAACAGGAAAGGATGTGAAGAAGTCAGAGGATGGGATGGCATTGCCTGCAGACACCTGTCAGTCTTTCCCTGACCATCCCTCACTGCTTGTCACGGTTGTTGCCACTTCCTTCTTCAGACACTGTAAAACGAATTATTTTAATGTAAGTGTAAATAATAGAATTAATCCAGCAGCTGTATTTCTTTGTCTCTTCTAGTCTGCTACAACACACAGTGAACACAAGATTTATTTCAAGCTGCACCTCAATAGCTGAGAAGTAAAAGGACCTACCCTATCCTCTAAGCCTCCCAGTCATTATTTCATGATACCTGGATCAACATTATTATTGGTCTGGCTCTTTGGCTTCAGATGTTCATTTTCATGTGTCTTCTCAGACCCTGTCTTCCTCATGTTGATCTGAAATTCTTTCTGTCTCTCTCCTCCACTGCCTGATATAACCTTCTCCCCTATTCTGTCTTCTGTTCAGCCATTGTGTGATCCAGATTCAATGACAAGGCAGAGAATAAGTGGTAAGAATTGCTTACACAACCTTGAGACAGGAGATTCTCTGGATTTGAATAATACAATGGTAAACTTTCACAAGGTACAAAAACATTATGCATATAAAACACAAATCGAGAAAACCTTTTGAAGTACCATCTTCTGAAATGAGCCAATTCTCTCGTGGTCCATTAACGAGGCATTGTCATCTGGGGGCTAATTAGGGAGTCCCTGCCTATAAGAGGTAAGGATCTGCTGGCTTCTCCTTTCTCAAAGCTCACCATTTTCTCCTTCAGGTCTGTGGGTCCCCCTGGTGCAGAATGAAACTTCTCAAGTTTGACTTCTCCTTCATGGGCTGACCTCTGGATAATCTTAGGACCACTGTGAATCGGGCCCAGCTCTGAGATGCAGGAGAGACTTTTGGTTACAGCCCAGGTCCAGTCATTTCCTTGAACTCACACAATTAAATATGTGATAGACATGATAGGGTCTGGCTCACCCAAGAGGCAAGTGGCCAGGCCCTGTGGTTGGTTCTACCATTCACTAGCTGGGTGACCTTTTGTTAAATTGCTCATGTCTTCTGGGTTCTTGTCCATTATCTGGGCATG
>NW_018393796.1:6190-9805 GCF_900095145.1 Mus pahari | reverse complement strand
GTATTTTGTTCCTTATTCTAAGGAGGAATGAAGTATCCACACAATGGTCATCCTTCCTGGTTTTCCTGTGTTTTGCAAAATGTTTCTTGGGTATTCTAAGTTTCTGGGCTAATATCCGCTTATCAGTGAGTGGCCTTACAACTCTTAATTGCTTAACCAACGTAGTTGTCAGTAATACTCTGGTGTGTGTCATTACAAGATCTATAGAGTTATATTCAGTTTCCTAAATTCCATGTGAACATTTTGCTGATGCCATTCCTGCTTGGTTGCCATGCCTTTGAAATTGGAAATCAGGAGCATTTCAATGTTCTTCTTTCAAGATTGTTTTGCCTCTTCTGAGGTGCTTGTAATTTCCATTGACATTTGGATGTGGCAATTTCAAAAAAGTGGGAACTAGGAGGATAATAGAGTTACATAGAATTTTTAGAGAACTTTAGGATGTGTTGGCATCTTTTTTTTTAATTATTATTTTCTTTATTTACATTTCAAATGCAATCCCGAGGCGAGACAGGTGGACCCAACTTGACAGTCCTTTGAGTTTAGAAGCTGTAGGGGTCATGAGAATTAACTTTAAAAGGCCCTGACATTTAGGAAAGAGGGGTGAGGGCCAATGGTCTGGAGGGGTTAGAAGAACTTGGTCTCCAGTGTTAACGGGCAGTGGACAGGGGATAGTGTGTGGCCACGGAAGATGGTGGTCAGCAAAGTTCCATAGGAGAAAGCAAAAGTTACAAAGTAGGGGGGTGAGTAGATGGTCTGGGAAGAGAGAGCATTTAGGTGAAAGACCAGGAGTTAGGACCAGACATCCATACATGAGATCAAAGCATGAGATGAGGAGCAGTCACTTGGGGAGAGCTCATAGTCTGAATACAGACAGAGGTAGGAGTTTTACCCAACTGAGATGAGGTTCCTGTGATATCTTGCCAAGAGTGGTTTTTAAAGAGTAGTTGGTTCTTTCTACCTTACCTGAAGATTGAGGGTGGTAGGGAATTTAAAAGTGCCTGGATATGTCTACGGCCTTAGAATTTGAGAAAATTGGTAAGTAAATGCACGGCATTGGTCTGATTGGGACACCAAATCAGGGGATGATCTCTCTGAGGAGGGGATCAGAAATTATCTGGGTCCTTTTGTTAGTTGTGGGAAATGCTTCCATCCACCCCAAGAAAGTGTTCACCAAGACCAGGAGGTACTTGACAGTTTGACAGTGGGCATGTGGGTAAAATCAAGTTGCCAGTCAGTTCTAGGAAGGGAACCTTTAGCTTGATGGGTAAGAAAAGGGGTGCTGCAATACCTTGAGTTGGAGTCTGACACCTGACAGATTTTGCAAGAGGCAGTGATAGATTTTAAGAAACTTAAGTTCTCAGGAGTAGGCTGTAGGTGGGTCTTAACAAAATAAGATGATGTTTGGCTGCTAGGATGAAAGAGTTGGTCAGAGGTTGATGAGTGACAGGGCTGAACGTAGGGATGTGGGTTGCAGTGTAAGAATGTCCTGGGAGTGGGGGGGGGGGTGAGACAAGTCTAGGCCCCTAAGAACTGCAGATCTAGCTGCCTTGTTGGCTCAGTTGTTTCCCTTGGAGACAATAGAGTCATACATCTGGTGGGATCTGCAGTGGACAATCCCAATAGCTGTGGCCTTTAGCATGGCCATAATTTGGTTTGCATTAGTTACTGAATGGTAAGTAGCCTGTGATCCTTTCAGATAGCAGCACGGGACAGGAAGATAGGAAAAGCATATTTGGAATCTGTGTAGATGTTGAGGGATTGTCCCTGTGCTAGTTGAAAGGCATGGGTAAGGGCTATTAGTTCAGCCTGTTAATTGGTGCTATGAACAGGAAGGGCCAGTTCTTCTGGCCCCTTCATGTAGAAAGGAGTTTCTAACTGTATACCAGGTATAGATGTGCCCTCCTGAATGTGTGAAGAATGTGGTAATAGTTCCTCTAAAGTTTTAGTGCAGGAGAGATATAGAGAGTGGTTAGTATTTGGTCAAGAAAGAAGATTGGAAATATTACAAGGTGGGTATGATTAGAAGGTGAGTATGGAGTCTTCTATTAGTGCTACCTGAAGAGAAAGAACCCTTGAGGGAGGTAGAGCCTGTAAACCTTTGTAAGTTAGGAGCTGTGACAGGTTATGAGAAAAGAAGACAGTTGTAGGTGAACCAAAGATTAATTTTTTGACTCTCAAATAAGGAGTTCATTGCCTGCTAATATATGAATACAAGGTGCCTATCCATGGAGTCTTATATCTAGTTTTTGTTTTTTGACAAGTATGCTACAGGTGCAAAAGAGGGTCCCAATTGGTGACTTAGGACTCCAAGGGCAAATTTCTTTTTTTCAGTTATGTAGAGGGGAAAAGGGAGTCAGGTCATAGAGATGTAAGGCTGAGACCTTAAGGAGAGCCTGTTGGAGCCTTTGAAAGGACTTGGTAACAGGTTTGAGAAGAGGTTCATGGGTGGGGCCTAATGCTGCTTCATATAAGGAGTGAGAAAGGAGGGAAAAGGAAGGAACCCAGAAACATAAAAAACTAGCTATTCCCAGGAATGATAAAAATCTCTTCCTTGTAGAAGGAACAGTTAGAGACTGAATCATATTCTTTCTATCTAACGTAATAGCCTTGTGGGTTGGGGTATTTGTTAGTTCCAAATAGGTGGCCTGAGGAGTGGACTTTGGACTTTAGAAGGTGAGACCCTGTAGCCTTGACTGTAAAGGAAATTTAGAAGAGCAGAGGTATCAGTTTGACTAATTTTTAGAGAAGGGCTATAGAGAAGGATGTCATCTATGCAGTGCACAATCTTAGATTTAGGGAGAGACAAAGAAAGTAAGTCAGATGACAGATCCTGGACAAATAGGTGTGGGCTGTCCTGGAATCCCTGAGCTAGAACAGTCCAGCTAAATTGGGTAGAGAAGTGGGTGTCAAGATCTGTCCAGGTAAAGACAAATATGTTCTGTGACTGGGTGTCTAGAGGAATAGAGAAAAATGCATCCTTGAGATCTAGGAATGAGAAATGGGAAATCCCAGAGGAGTTAGTTGAAAGAAGTGTGTAAGGATTAGCCACAACATGATGGAGGGGAACCACTGTAGAATTAGTGAGCCTGAGGTCTTGCACCAGTTGATAGGTTCCATTAGGCTTCTTAACTGCTAGTATAGGGGTGTTAAAGGGGGAAGAGGTAGGGCAAAGGAGTCTTTTTCCTTAAGAGGTCAGAAATGATAGGCTTGGCTTACACAGTATGGCCGGCGACATTAGCTAGCGCTCGCTCAACTCTCTCTAACGGGAAAGCAGCGGACTACAAGAGACTGAACTGTATCTGCCTCTATTTCCAACAGACTCACGTTCAACTTTCGCTCACGAAAATAGCCGGGAAAATTTTATTAGTCCTTTTTTTAAAAAAAAGTTAATATAAAATTATAGCAAAAAAAAAAAAAAAAAAAAAGGAACCTGAACTTTAGTAACACAGCTGGAACAATCCGCAGCGGCGGTAGGAGCGGCGGGAGAAGAGATTTAATTTAGTTGATTTTCTGTGGTTGTTGGTTGTTCGCTAGTCTCACGGTGATGGAAGCTGCACATTTTTTCGAAGGGACCGAGAAACTGCTGGAGGTCTGGTTTTCCAGACAGCAGTCCGA
>NW_018393796.1:0-4044 GCF_900095145.1 Mus pahari | reverse complement strand
TCCTCCAGTGTGCCAGCCTCTGTTTGGAAAAAAAAAAAAAAAAAAAAAAGAAATGATAGGCTTAAGTCCCCTGATGCTCTGGAGGGGGGGTGGTACTGAGCTTGGGTTATGTACCTGGTGGTGTCCAGTAATTGGATGACAACAGGAGAGTGATATTTAGCAACAAAGGGGTACTGGACACCCCAGACTCAGGGGTCTACCTGAGAAGCTGGTAAAGGAAACAACATGTTAGTGTTAGCAGGTTGACTGGCTAGAAGAAGGAACAGAGGGGCTTCTGGTGAGCTTTGGTTTAGGTGAATGGAGGGGCAAAGCAAAGGAAATAGAGGTTCCCAACTTAGCTAGAAGATCCCTTCCCAATGAGGGGATAGGGCATGTCAACACTAACAAAATGGAATGGGTAAGAGGTACACCCCTAAAAATGGAACTAAGAGGTGGGGTCTGGTGAGGAAGGTAAGGTTGTCCTCCTAGCCTGACAATAGAAAAGTTAGAGGGAGAAGTGGGTCCCCAAAACTCCATCAGAACTGAGTGAGTGACCGAGTGTCAAAGAGGAAGAAGATGGGCCACCCACGTACCATGATGACTACCCAGGGCTCTCTGCTAGTGATGGCAGTGGTCAGGTCAAGGGATCTTGGGCCTCTTCAGTCATCCATAGCCAAGCATAGGAGATCGGCTGGAGGGTTATCTCGATGTGATGCCCCTCTGTCCTGTGCAACATGAGGGCAATCAACAGCCTAATGTCCCTCCTGATGGCACCTAGGACATGGCTCATTTGGCTTGCAGAAGTTAGGGCAAGCCCTTGATCAATGACCTTGTTGACCACATTTATAGCAGGAGCCTGGTCATCTCTGTGCCTTAGAAGACCAGGCAGGCATCTGGGACAGTGACTGGGGCTGGTTGGACAGCCTTTGCCAGCAAATAGTATTTTTGTCTGTGAGCTTTTTCATCTCTCATGGTACACCTTGCAGGCCAGCACTAAAACTTCTCCCGGTGGAGTTAGGGGTCCCCTCTCCAGCTTTCTAAGTTTGGCTTTTATGTCAGGGTAGCTCTGGGAAATGAAGTAGGTCACCAGAAGTTTCTTACCTTCTGAGTTTTCAGAGTCCAGATTAGTGTATTGTAATAAAGCCTTTGTGAGGTGCTCTAAAAATTGAGATGGGTTTTCCTATTTGTCCTGGATGACCTCTTGTGGGGGAGATTTCAAAATTTACTGGTTTTAAGGCTGCCCTGCAGAGACCAGCCAGGAGACAGGTTATGAATCTATCCCTGGCTAAAATACCGCCTAGATAATTATAATTCCATCAAGGATCGTTGTCAGGTACTGCCTCAGTTCCGTTTGGATATGATCTACCTGTTTGATGAATTTCACCTGCATGTGTTCTTGCCTGCTCCCAAACTCACCTGCATTCATCAGAAGGCAAATTATTAGTGAATATCAAATGTACATCATGGAAAGTCAAGCTATAAGACTGAGTAATGTACTGGAACTCTTTAATAAAGGCAGTGGATTAGAGGTATAGGAAACCAGTCTTCTTTTCTATTTGAGAAAGTTCACTCAGTGAGAAAGAGACTTGAACTCTGACAATGCCGTCTACCCCAGAAACTTTCCTTAAAGGAAGGACTGATGCTGGGTCAGGTGTCCTGGAGGAGAAAGACTTGGGAGTTTGGCTGTGACCTTAGAGTTGGTGATGGGAGGGCTGAAGGTAGGTACCAATGCAGGACAATTGGAACGACATGCAGCTGGCACAGGAGGAGGGGAGGGGTATGAAGAGGTTGAGCTAGTAGGCTCTGGAGTAGCCTGGTGAGAAGGAGAAACTGAGGAGACAATTTGGGTTTTGGGAGGTGTAGAAACAGGTCTGTGGTGGAAAGGAGGCAGTTTGTAAGCTGGATCGAGGGTTGTAGCATCATCTGGTGGAAGTTTCCTGGCTAAGAGAAGTTGGGTTGGGGAACAAGAAGAAGACAGGGTGGAGTTGAAGCGAAGATAGGTAAACTGTTGGGCATTGGGAACTTCTTTCCATTTACCAGACTGCTGGCAGTAGGTATGAAGATCTGGTAAAATAATTGGATCTACTGTGTCATTATGTAGCAATTTGGAGCCATTGTCTAATGGGTATTGAATCCAGACCTTATTGCAGAGGTATACTAGTTTTGAAGCTCTCAGGTTGGGTGTTAACTTCAGAGATTTGAGATTTTTCAGGAGACATCCCAGTGGAAAACTGGAGGTATGTTCAAAGACAACAAAACACCCATTGAGGTGTTATTGTATTATTCATACCGATGTCCTCAGAATAACTCAATAACAAAATTTCAGTCAGACCTCATGTCCAAGTAATCACCTAGACCCTCTAGAGGCTACAGTGAATCCCAGATTCACCAGAAAGTACCTATACCTATGTCTAGGTTTTCCTGAATTGCTGCAAGAGCCTGGGGGGAGGGGGGCAAGTGTCCACTTTTGAGGGAATAGTCACCCAAGGGTCGAAGTCCCATCTTGTATGTCAGCTAGGAGGAGGATCATAAGGACCATGGCCATGGAATGCCAATCCCTTAACCCATAAAAGCTGGCCATGCCCTTTTGGGGAAATCGAGGCCCTCCCTGACAATGGGGAAAAAAAGAAAAAAAGAAACGTGGCTTGTGTCCGGAGAGACCACACCAAACCAGTACAGCTCCATGTGATAGAGAGTTATTGTGGGAGAAATGGACAAAGGGGACAATGGAGATGAAGGGGGAAAAGAGAAAGAAGAGAGAGCAAAAGTCAAGGGGGTCCTCCTTTTATTTAGGCCGTGACATAACCTCTCGCAGGGAAAGGTGGGAGGTAAAGCAGGTGGATGCTAGAAATGTATGGTGATTGCCATGGCAACAGATGTGTTGGTCCCTGTCCGCTATGGGTGACCTCACCATCATCGCTGCATTCAGAGGTGACCAGTAACCATAAAGTCGGTTCCTGATACCAACAGAGGTTACTAGAGTTCTTTTTACCTGGCCAGGTTTTAATCAAAGCTTGCTTCAAATGTGGCTCAACTTTATGAAACTTGTTTCTCACTTATGAATCTCAGGATTAATAGTTCCAAGTACTCAGCATAATCACACTTTATTCTCCCAGCAACCCCAGACAGGAAGAGGTTACTATTGGCAGTTTACAGAAGAGAGAACCAAGGCAGGAGGCAGTGCCACAGTGAGTTTAAATGAGAATGCTCTAGAACAAGATATATCTCAAAACCAAGTTTCATTAGGTTCTTAAGGGCTACAATTCCCTGGGTGAGATCCCTCACTCAGCTGTTAGGGGACTGGCACTGATGACCACCACTGATGACTTGTCATGGAGAACTCTTAAATGCCCATGTGGCCATCCTGGCTGAGGTCCTGGAGACACAGTTGAGGAAGGAATAGAAGTGACAGTAAACATGGTGTCACTGGGAGTCAGGGAGGGTCTGGGCAGTGACTGAATATATCAGGCCTTGACTCATTCACCTCCTTTGCCCTGAGCTGTGCATCTTCCCCCGTTAGGTCTAAAATGAAGGTCATCATTTCTCCATTTGCCTGATGCTTTCTCCTGCTCTGTCCCCCAAGAGTCTCTTCCAAGGAGTGTGCTTGTTGAGAGCATTCAGGGAATCACTACTGGGAACAGAAATGGCCCTTTCCCAACTCTCCTGGGAAGGCTAAGAGAGGAGGCAAGATCATAAAATCACCACAGCTTCTACCACAGGGAAAAGGTTGGCAAGTCTGAGATTCAGTTTGTTGTACAGGTTCACCACCCTCAGAAGGCTTAGCCTGCTTGGAGACTCAGCTAACTGAACTGTCAGAAACCTTGGATATGTTCTGCATTCTTGGCTGCCTAAAGTATCACATCTCTGGATCCAGTTATTTAGGGGTTTTCCTGATCAGTCACTGCCACAAGAACAAGAAGCAGCCATTCAGTGACACCTTATTGGAACCATGAGGGGCAAGATGGTCACTAGTTTTGGGCTTTCTGGGGAATGCAGGCATCACATGGGGCTGGAGCTCAGAAGTAGCAGGACCACTTCTTTCTTTTTTTTTTTTTTTTTTTTTTT
>NW_018393795.1:49922-52781 GCF_900095145.1 Mus pahari | reverse complement strand
TTTTTTTTTAAATTATTTTAGGGTGTGTTAGGGTTTCGGTGATTTTTTATTTAAGCTTTAGGTATTAATTTTAAGGTTTTTACTGTGTATTTATTTTTTATTTATTTGTTTATTTATTTATTTCACTTATTTATTTATTTATTTATTTAACTTAATTTTTATTTATTTATTTATAGTTTATTTAATTTTATTTATTTATTATTAAATTATTTTTTTTAATTATTTTATTGTGGGTTAGGGTTTCGGTGATTTTTTTTATTGAAGCTTTAGGTTTTAATTTTAAGGTTTTTACTGTTTATTTATTTTTATTTATTTGTTTATTTATTTATTTATTTTGCTTAATTTTTATTTATTTATTTATTTATATTTTACTTAATTTTATTTATTTATAGTTTATTTATTTTTATTTATTTATTATTAAATTATTTCTTTAAATTATTTTAGGGTGTGTTGGCGTTTCGGTGATATTTTTATTGAAGCTTTAGGTATTAATTTTAAGGTTTTTTCTGTTTATTTTTAGGGAGTTCTTTAGTGTTCTTGAGTATTTTTTTTTCCTTAAGTGTTCCAGGCTGTCTTTTGGTGATTTTTATTGAGGTTTAGGTTTCAATATCAGGGTTTTACTGTGATTTTAGTGATTTTTTTGTTTGTTTGTTTGTTTGTTTTTAAGGATTTTTAGGGTGTGGTGGGTGACGTGTCCGTCATCTTTATTTAGGGTTAGGTTTTAAATTTTTAGGGTTTTTACGGTTATTTTAGGAAATTTTTTACTGTCCTTGACTTTTTTTTTTTTCTCTTTTAATTTTTGGTGTTTTTTTCTGAGGAAAAAATCAAACTGAATTCCAGCGACGTTGGAATAAAAATCGCAGGTTTATTATGCAAATTTATGCAAATACATGCAGATGTATGCAGATTTATGCAGATTTACGCAGACGTACGCGGATGAGGCGCGGGACGCGACTGTGGATGGGAAGGAACCGCGGGAACCCCGTGGCCCCGCCCACGGCGCCGTGACGTCACCCGCTCCGTCAATCACAGCGCCGAGGCTCCGCCTCGCCCGCGTCTCGGTCGCCAGGCGACGGGGAAGCCCCGCCCCCCGACGTCACCCGCACTCCGCCCCGCCCCGGCCCCAGGTCCTGAAGCTGCAGGGGCCCCGCCCCGGGGGGTGACGTCACGCACTCGCGGGCATCCCCCTGCCTCACACCCGCGGCCCCCGCCCGCTCCGCTCCCGTCCACTTCCGGGTCGGCGCGTGGCCCCTTTGGCGTCCCCCGCGACCCCGCGCAGGCCCCGCCCCCCGACGCCGCCGACGTCAGCGCCCCGCCCCCGACGCCGCGGCCGCCATGTTCTGCGGCGCGCGGGGGATTCTGGGAGACACCGCGGCTGCGTGCGGCGCCCCGGGGCCTGGGCCTCCCTCGGCCCCCGCCCCCTTTTCCAGGCGACCCCCGCGCGACCCCCGGGGTCGCAGGCCGAGGCCGGTAGGCGGCCGGGGGGGGGCGGGGTCGCGGGGGCGAGGCAGGGGCATGGCGGTGACTGCACGGTCGGAGGCAGGGGGATGACCGCGAGTGACCGCGGCGGCGCTGCGTGAGGCAGGGGGATGCCCGGGAGTAGACGCAGGCACCGCGGGTGTCCCAGGACTGAGAAGCCGAGGCAGGGGGATGGCGGCGAGTGACGGCGGTGGCCGCGGGGGTGGGGGGCGAGGCAGGGGCATGGCCGTGAGTCCAGGGTCGGAGGCAGGGGGATGCCCGCAAGTGACCGCGGGAGCGAGGCAGGGGGATGACCGCGAGCGACCTCGGGTGTGAGGCAGGGGGATGCCCGCGAGCGACCGCGGCGGCGCAGTCTGAGGCAGGGGGATGCCCGCCGTGGACACGGGCGCACGGGGCGGGGCTGACCTCAGGGGGCGGGGCTGATTTCCGTTGTCTTAGCGCCGGGGAGGGGGCCCCCCCGCTGTGGGCGGAGGCAGGGGGATGGCCGTGAGTGAAGCTGGGCCGGTGTAGGAGGCAGGGGGATGACCGCGAGCCCAGGCTCCGCCCCCGCGTCGCGTCACGCCCGCCTCTGCCCCGCCCCCAGGTGACCCCCGACCCCCGCCCGGGCCCCCCCCGAGAACGACGCCGACGTCACGAAGGGGGGCTGCTCCCAGCCTGAGGTGAGCCACGCCCACAGCACTGGGGCCCCGCCCACGGAACCTGGGCCCCGCCCCCGCGGTCAGTCCACGCCCCCCAGCATCGTGGCCACGCCCCTCAAACTTTGCTGAGGTCAGGGCAGGGCGACGTCTCTGCCGTGGGTGACGTCATCTCCAGTGATGTCACCGCGATGATGTCATCTCTGGTGTGTGGGCGGGGTGATGTCGTGCGGGGGGCGTGGTCTGGCGATGGGTGATGTCATAGGCAGTGATGTCATCGCTCTCTTTTTCTCTCCTCCCCAGCCGTGCAGACAGGAAGTGGCCGCACCCGTGGGGCCCTCGGCGGCCATGATGGACTCGGGGCGGTGACGTCACCAGGCCCCGCCCAACCACGCCCGAGCCACGCCCCGGGGAGCCTCTGACGCCGGTGGCCACGCGGTGACATCACAGGAAGCGGCCTCACGGGGACAGGAAGTGGCCTCACTGAGACCGGAAATGACCGCGGTGTGACAGGAAGTGACCTCACGGCCGACCACAAGTGGCCGAGTAAGCACGGGAAGTGACCTCACGGGGACAGGAAGTGGCCTCGCCTTGACCCGAAGCGACCGCGTGAGCACAGGAAGCTGCCGTGGCCTGACAGGAAGTCCCCGGGAGCCCCGCCCGCCGCCATGCCGCCGCCGCCCCCCCACGCCCGGGCCCTCCTGCGCCTCGCCCTGGCCCTGGCCCTGCGCGCCGTCGCCGCCGC
>NW_018393795.1:45005-48842 GCF_900095145.1 Mus pahari | reverse complement strand
CTGTCCCCCAATGTCACTTCCTCTAGTAGTGAGGTCACTTCCTGTCACCCGGTGTCACTTCCTGTCACCCCGGTGTCACTTCCTCTGGTAATGAGGTCACTTCCTGGCCCCCTGGGGTCGCTTCCCGTCCCGTGAGCATCATGTCCTGCGTTGGTGATGTCACTTCCGGTCTCCCAGGGGTCACTTCCTGTCCCCCCTCAGTCACTTACTGTGGTAGTGAGGTCACTTCCCGTCCCCCAGGGTCATTTCCTGTCACCACAGGGTCACTTCCTGTTTTCCTTTTTTCACACCCACGGCGGCGGCGGCGAGCGCGGCGGCGTCCGGTTCCGGTTTTTTTTTTTTTTCTTTTAATTTATTTTTTTTTTGTTGTTTTTGTTGTTTGACCCCTGCCCCCGCCCCCGGCCACGACCTCAGGATCCCGCGGTCAGGACTCGGCCGACGACGTCCCCGGCGGCGACCGCGGCGACGACCCAGGTAGACGGCGCCGCGCCTGTGCGTTCTCCACGGACGTTTTTGGTCTTTTTTTTTTTTTTCTTTTCTTCGTGGATTTTTTTTTTCGCGGTTTTTTTTTTTTTTCAAAAAATTTGGTTTTTTTGGGTTTTTTTTTTTTTTGTCGTTTTGGTGAAATTTGTGATTTTTTTTTTCCTTCCTAAAAATTTTAATTAATTTTTCCTCCGATCTTTTTATTTTCCTTGATGGCATTGCGCGGGTTTCTCTGCGCCGCGTGCCCCGCGTGCCGCGGGACGCCGGGTCCTCCGCGTCTCCCTTCCTCTCTGAGAATAAAAGAGAAATGGATAAAAAAAATCTCAACGTTTTTTGAAAAATACAAAAAAAAAATTAATAATTAAAAAAATTCCGAAACCGGGAAATCTCGCCGCGGCGGCGAGGAGAAAAAAAAGCGAAGGAACCGAAACTTTTAATTTTTATTTTCTTTTTAATTTTTTTTTTTTTTTTTTTTTGGCTAAAAATGCCGGTGCTTCCCCCCCCACACCCGGGCCAAAACCGTGATTTTCGCGTTTCTTATTTTCGTCATTTATTGCTAAATTATTTTTATTTATCTTATTATTTATTTACCTTGTCATTATTTTGTCTTTTGTTGTTTTTTTATTTATCGTCTTATTATTTATTATTATTTATTATAATCATCATTTCTGTGACACCATTCATTAATTATCATTTTTTAATTTAAATTTCCAACCCGGCGGATTTTTTTTTTTTACGGATTTTTCTTTTAATTCATTTTTATTGACGGAAAGAAATAAAATAAAAAGGGAACTAAAAATGAATAAAAAACGAATAAAGAATTAAAAAAAAAAATCCATGAAATAAATGAAATAAAAATCCGGGAGGCGTCTCGCGACGGCCGGGGGATCACGTGACCCAGCGAATGTCGCCACGAAATTTAACAAGGGCGTCACGGACACGAGAATAAAACGATAGATAAAAAATTAGCGGAATGCAAAATAATAAGAATAACGTAATAAATAATAAACTAGATAAAAAAATAGACGAGAAAGTAGCCGGTGACGTCATAGCACCGATGACGTCATAACCATGACGTCATAGCACCGATGACGTCACGGCCATGAAATAAACGTGAATCGAGAATTAATTTTTTGCGTTTATTTTTTCTTTTCTTGAATTAACTTTCCACGTGAGGGCGGGACCGGAAGTGGGCCCGGCCCCCAGGTGGTTTGGGGGCGTGGCCGCGCCGTGACCCCCGCCCTCTCCCGCAGACGACCGGGACCCCGGCGGCGGCGCGGCAGCGGCGGCGGCGAGGAAGCCGGTCATGGTTTACATCCACGGCGGCTCCTACATGGAGGGCACCGGGAACCTCGTGGACGGCAGCGTCCTCGCCAGCTACGGCGACGTCATCGTCGTCACCGTCAACTACCGGCTCGGCGTGCTCGGTGGGTGGGCGGGGCCGCGCGGCGGGGGGGGGGGGGGGGGGGGGGGGGGGGGGGGGGGGGGGGGGGGGGGGGGGGGGGCGGGGCGGGAGGAGGGGGCGGGCGGGCGCCCAAAATCCCCGAGCCACGCCCAACGACCCCGAGCCACGCCCAAAATCCCCGAGCCACGCCCCTTCGCGGCGGGCCACGCCCACCTCTGGCCAGACCCCGCCCAGACACATCCCAGGGACGGACGCCAAGGCCCCGGGCCACGCCCCCCTTTGCCCTAACCCTGACCCCGTGGGGCCCCGCCTGTCCGCTCTCCGACCCTGTGAGCTTTCGGGTGACCCCCGGGTGACCCCTGACCTCCGCATGGCCCCGTGACCTTTGCATGACCCCGAGCGCACCAAGGGAACCTCACGTGACACCGGTGACGTCCCGTTGGCCCCTTTGTGACCCTGTGACCCCTGAGTGACCTGGTGACCTCTGCGGGACCCCATGAACCCTGTGTGACCTTGAGAACCTCGGACGACACCTGTGACCCCCGTGTGACCCCATGAGACCTGTGTGACCCAGTGACCGCCTTGACCCCAGTGTGACCCCCGCACGACCCTAGGACCCCTGCTTGACCCTGTGACACCTGTTTGAACCCAATGTGACCTTATGACCCATGCATGACCCTGTGACCCCCGCGTGACCCTGTGAACCCAACGTGACCATGTGACCCGTGCATGACCCCTGTGACCCTCATGTGACAACATGTGATCCTTCCATGACACCTGGTGACCCCTGTGTGACCCCTCCTGAGCCCTGTGTGACCCTGTGACCCCGCGCGACCCTATGACCTATGCATGTCCCTGTGACACCTGTTTGAACCCAATGTGACCCTGTGACCCCCACATGACCCCGTGTGACCCCCCATGCGACCCTATGACCCCGCGTGACCCCGCGCGACCCCGCCCCGCCCGCAGGCTTCCTGAGCACGGGCGACCAGGCCGCCAAGGGCAACTACGGGCTGCTGGACCAGATCCAGGCGCTGCGCTGGGTGGAGGAGAACGCGGGGGCCTTCGGCGGGGACCCCGACCGCGTCACCGTCTTCGGCTCGGGCGCCGGCGCCTCCTGCGTCAGCCTCCTCACGCTGTCGCACTACTCGGAGGGTGAGGGGCGGGGCCGCGGGGCGGGGCATTGGGGTCAGGGGAGGAGCATCAGGAACAGGGCAGGGCCTTGGAGGCGGGGCATCGGGGCGGGGCGGGGCATCGGAAGTGAGGAGTGGGGATCAGGGTGGAGCCTCAGGGTCGTGGCCTCGGGGTGGAGCGGGGCGGGGCATTAGGGTCAGGGGCGGAGCCTCGGGAACCGGGCAGGGTCTCATGGCGGGGCGGGGCTCCAATGGATTGGCCTAGGGATGGTGGGCGGGTCCTACGTTAGGGGCGGGGCCTCGGGGGCAGGGGCGTGGTTCATCCTGATGACCTCATCTCCTCTTTCTGGTTCCCTCCACGCTGGCCCCGCCCACTCATGATGTCATTGCTCCTGTGACCCCACCCCCTGGCCCCGCCCTCCGACTCCGCCACCTCTCTCTAACCCCTCCCCTCCCTGTCCCTGACCCCGTGACCGCATCCGGACACGCCCCTCAACCATGACCTCATCCACCCCGCGACCCCGCCTCCCGCGTCTCCGCCCATTCCCCCGGTGTGACCACGTCCCACCCCGCCCAACGATGACCTCATCCCGCCCATGACCCCACCTCCTCCACCGACCCCGACCCCGACCCCGCCTCCTCCCGACCCCACGACCCCGCCCGCAGGCCTGTTCCAGAAGGCCATCATCCAGAGCGGCACCGCCCTCTCCAGCTGGGCCGTCAACTACCAGCCGGCCCGGTACGCGCGGGCGCTGGGCGAGCGCGTGGGCTGCGCCGCCTCGGGCCCGGGGTCGCCGTCGTCGTCTCCGCCGGGGT
>NW_018393795.1:42550-44205 GCF_900095145.1 Mus pahari | reverse complement strand
CGGGTTCGGCGGCGCGGACGGCGGGGTCCCGGGCGGCGAGGAGGCCCGGCCCGCCTGGGCGGACGCGGCCCACGGCGACGAGGTCCCGTACGTCTTCGGGGTCCCCATGGCGGCCGCGGGCGGGGTCGGCGGCGACGTCTTCGGCTGCAACTTCTCGCGCAACGACGTCATGCTCAGCGCCGTCGTCATGACCTACTGGACCAACTTCGCCAAGACCGGGTGGGTGAGCGGCGGCGGCGGCGCGGGGTCGCGGGGTCACGGTGAAGGTCGCGGCGTCGAAGCTTTGCGTCCAGGGGTCAGGTGTGGGGTCAGAGGGCGGGGCCCCGAGGGCCATGGGGAGGGCCCAGGTCGTGAGTGTTCGTGAGGCGGGAGTGGGCGGGGCGGCTCATGAATATGCATGCGGGGGGCGGGTCCCACGCGCAGGTGATCATCCCCGGCCTGAGAGACCCGGAGTCGGGAGCGGGCTCATTAATATTCATTGGCACCTCATTAATATTCATGACTAACTCATTCCTATTCATAGCTACCTCATTAACATCCGTGACTGGCTCATTGATATTCATTAGCAGCTCATTAATATTTATGACTAGCTCGTTAATATTCATTGCTGTCTCATTAATATTCATCACTGACTCATTAGTGTTCGTAGCTGACTCATTAATATTCATGACTAAGTCATCAACATTCATGGCTAACTCATTAATATTCTTGACTGCCGCATTAATATTCATGAGTAGCTCATTGATATTCACAGCCCTGGTGTTGATGTTCGTGGCCGCCTGGGGCCGAGAGCTCGGGCTCAGGGGAGGCTCATGAATATTCATCGGAGCTCATTAATATTCATGACCCGCCCGGCTGTGACCTCGTTCCTGTGCGGGAGCCCGAGGGCGGAGAGGGCGGGCGCGGCCGACGCGTATTCATCGGGGCCTCATGAATATTCATGAGCTGTGCCGCTGTCCCTGTCCTGCCTGCGAGTTTATGAATATTCATGAGGCCTAATTAATATTCATGATGGTGCAAAGCCGAGGGGGCGGGCTCACGCATGCACGTCCCGGCTCATGAATATTCACGGTGGGGGCTGTGGGAGGGGTCGGGGGTCGGGGTCATCCATAGTCATGCGGCCTCGTGGCTACGCGGGAGCTGGGGGCGCGGTGGGCGGGGCGGGGCTCGTGAATATTCATCAGGGCCTCGTTAATATTCGTCGCCGGCCCCGGGCCTGAGAACCGGAGAGCGGGGCGGGGCTCATGAATATTCACGTCTGTGGCCTCATCAATATTCATAGCCACCTCATTAACATTCAAAGAGGCCCTCGCGGATGCTCGTGGTCGCCTGGGGCGGGGCCGGCGCCTGCGTATTCATCCGAGCTCATTAATATTCATGACCCGCCGCGACGCTGGCCGGGCCCTGAGTTTATGAATATTCATGAGGCCTCATGAATATTCAAGTCGCCCCTTCCGGCATCGGGGCCGCACGCTCAGGGGGCGGGGCTCCTGCGTCGTCATCATCGTCCTCATGAATATTCACGACGTCCTCCCCAGAGGGAGCCCAGGTGGGCGGGGCACCGGGGACCTCATGAATATTCATGAGGGGCGGGGTCGGGGATAGCAGAACTGGGTCTGACGTCATCCTCTCTCTGTCTCTCCCCGACCCCGCCC
>NW_018393795.1:29304-41825 GCF_900095145.1 Mus pahari | reverse complement strand
CTGACGCTGCGGCGCTCGCCCGACGACATCGCCCCCCGACCCGGGGCCCCGCCCGGAGCCGTGACGCTCATCCCCGGGGCGCTGGGCGGTGGCGGCGTCGGCGTGGGCGGGGCCGGGCCCGGGTTCAACGCCTTCGGGGTCCCCGGGGTCGCGGCCCCGCAGGCCGGGCCCGGGCTGCCCCACGGACACTCGACCACGCGGGTATAGCGGCGCCCGGCGTGCGTGGTGGGGGCGGGGCCTGGACTCCCGAGGAGCTCCGCCCACCCGGGCCTCAAAGCCCCGCCCATCCCGATGTGGCCCCGCCCAACGGCCTGGACAGAGAGGTGGGGACTCGGGGCGCTGACTTGGGGTCGTCCCGGGATGACGTCATCGCCCCGGCCACGCCCCTTCACCGCCTCCAGGACGTGAGGTCGGCTGGGGTCGGAAAGGGAACCGGATGGGACCGGATTGGGGCGGAGTCGGCCCGGGTGGAACTGGATTCATCCGGTGGGAACCAGGTCGAGCGGGAATGAACCGGTTGATGGGAGTGGCCTGGACCGGATGGGACCGGACCGGGCCGGGGAGAACCGGAATCGACCGGATTCATCCTGCTGGGGCGGAACTGGACCGGAATTGACCGGACTGAGGTGGATTCCCCGGGTCCCACGCGGGAGACCGGCTCGATCCGGATTGGACCGGATGCATGCGGAGGACGCGGGATCGAGCCGGACGCGCCCAGGTCGGACCGGACAGATCCGGTTGAAACCGGAACGGAGCGGACGCCACAGGCTGAGGCCGGCTTGGCCCCTGTGGGACCTGAATCAACCGGGCGGACGCTGCCGGGACCGGGTGCATCCGGGTTAAACCGGATCCGACCAGGCCCACCCCCCCCCGCCCTGAGGCCACCGGATGGGACCGGAGGGAACCGGAGGGCGGTGGCTTCCAGCGGCGGAGTCCGGACCTGACCGGCCCTGACCGCATCGACGCGGACCGGACTCGGCCGGATCGGGCCGGGTGGGACCGGGGCTGAGCCGGATCCACCCACAGGGGACCGGACGGATCCGGACGGGACCGGACTGAGCCGCGTGACCTCACGCCACCCCGGGGCGGCGACGGCGACGGCGTTGGGGGCGGGGTCGGGGGGCGGAGCCTCGTCGTCCCCGCCCTCGCCATGGCGGCCCCGGTCGCGTCGTTTCTTCCTTTTTAATTTATTTATTTTTTCCTTAACGTTTCCGGCCTTGGTTTTTTGCTTTTTTTTTTTTTTTTTTTTTTTGGCTGGAGGCGGCGGCGACTGGACGCGTCCGGCTCAATCCGGATTTTTAAAAAAAAACACAAAAAAAATTTTTTTCTTTAATTTTTTTTATTTCTGGGCGTCAGGGTTTTGAACCCAAAGGAAAAAAACAGAAATTTTCCCTGAATATTTAAATTTTATGCAAATTTATTTTAATTCCATGCAAATTTAATTTTATGTAAATTTATTATAAATTCACGCAAATTTATTTTAATTTCCCGGGGAAAAGAAGCGGCGGGGGGGGGAGGGGAGGAAGGAGATGAAAATAAATAAATAAATAAAGCGATGACGTAGCCCCGCCCCTGGAGGCTGGGGTGGGCGGGGCCTGGCGGGTGGGCGGGGCCGGGCGGGTGGGAGGAGCCGGGGATGGAGGGAAAGCAGCGCAGTTGCCATGGGGACGATGACGACGCTTTGACGAGGGGCGGGGCCTGCGGGTGGCAGAGGGCGGGGCCCCACTTCCTGTCCCGCCCCTAAAGCCCCGCCCACCTCCCTTCCTGTCACTCACGGAGGCCCTGCCCGTGGACTTCCTGTCCCGCAGATCCCGAGGACGCCCCACTTCCTGTCCCGACTGGTCACCGTGACGTCATCAGAAGGGGCGGGGTTAGACTCTGGCTCCGCCCCCGATCACGGAAGCCAAGGCCCCGCCCCCTGGCAGTGACGGGCACCGAGGGGGAGGCGCGGTGGGCGTGGCCGGGATATGCTAATGAGATCCGGGGATGCAAATGAGCCCGGCAACCGCTCGGGGTTTATGCTAATGAGGAGGCCTGGCCCCGCCTCCGCGCCCGCCCACGTCACCGCAGAGACCCGAGCGCGGCGGTGGGGCGGGGCCATGGTAATGAGGGGGCGGGGCCGCGCGGACGCCGCTCCGGAGTCCCCGCCCTCCACGGCCGCCAGGCCCCGCCCCGCCGCCCCGTCAGTCACGCGGGACCGGGGCGGGGCCGGCGGCGGACGTCACGGGCGCCCGGGTGTCCATCAACCTCGCCGCCGCCGCGCGCCTTCCCACCGTGCGTGCGTCACATCCGCCCCGCGGCCCCGGCGCCGTCACTCAGGCGGCCCGGCCACGCCCTCCCTCCGCGCGCCGTGCGTCACCCGCGACCCCGCGCGACCCCGCGCTGCCCCGCCCCGGCGCCGCGGACGTCACGGCGCGCGCGCCCCGCCCCCCCGACGTCGCCCCCGCCGCCCCGGCCCCGCCCCGATCCCGTCCGTCACGGCCGCGGGCGACACAGCTCCGCCCCCTGACGTCACCGCGTTTCCCGGCTCCGCCCCGATCCCGTCCGTCACGGCCCCCAGCCTCTCCCCGGCGACCGCGTCGCGTTGGCTCCGCCCCCTGACGTCACCCTGAGCCCCGAAGCCGCGACCCGGGGCCCTGCCTGACCCCGCCCCCTGACGTCATCCCCCGCCCTGACTCCGCCCCGCGGCCGCTGTGCGTCACGGACCGGGGCTTCCCCGTCTCTCAGCCCCCTGACGTCACCGGGAGCCCCGGCCCCGCCCCGATCCCGTCCGTCATGACCCTGGCCACGCCCCGCCCGGCCCCCTGACGTCACCGCTGTCCGTCTCAGCCCCGTCGCCCGGAGACGCGGAGCCCCTCCCCCTGACGTCATCCCCCGCCCCAGCTCCGCCCCGATCCCGTCCATCACGGCCGCGGGCGCCCCGACCCCGCCCCCTGACGTCACCCCGACCCCGCCGCCGCCGCCTCCCCGCTGCCAATCACGGACGCGGGCGCCTCCCGTTGGCTCCGCGTCGCCCGGCCCCGCCCCCTGACGTCACCCCGACCCCGCCGCCGCCGCCTCCCCGCTGCCAATCACGGACGCGGGCGCCTCCCGTTGGCTCCGCGTCGCCCGGCCCCGCCCCCTGACGTCACCCCGACCCCGCCGCCGCCGCCTCCCCGCTGCCAATCACGGACGCGGGCGCCTCCCGTTGGCTCCGCGTCGCCCGGCCCCGCCCCCTGACGTCACCGGGAGCCCCGGCCGGCCCCGCCCCGCGCGGTGATGGACGGGCGCGCGAGGTAAACAAGGCCGGGCCCCGCCCCCTG
Source organism: Mus pahari (assembly GCF_900095145.1). Classification (NCBI taxonomy): domain Eukaryota; kingdom Metazoa; phylum Chordata; class Mammalia; order Rodentia; family Muridae; genus Mus; species Mus pahari. The sequence continues at coordinate 38,523 of NW_018393795.1, read as the reverse complement.
CCGCCCGCCCGCCCGGCGCGTGACCTGTGACCCCGCGCCCGACCCCTGACCCCGTGACCCGCGCGGATAAAACAGCCGCGGGCGGGGCCGGCGGCGCCTGAGAACCCGCGGACCGCGGAGAGGACTGCGCCGACCCCGACGCCCGCGACCCCGCGACCCCGCGACCCCTGACCCCGACGCCGACCCCGACGCCGCCGCCGCCGGTGAGAGCCGCAGGCGCGGGGCATCCTGGGAGGGCGGCGCGGGCGGAGGCAGGGGGATGCCCGCGAGTGCGGAGCGGAGGCCGGGGGATGCCCGCGAGTGCGGAGCGGAGGCCGGGGGATGACAGCGAGTGAGGAGCGGAGGCAGGGGGATGCCCGCGAGTGCGGAGCGGAGGCAGGGGGATGCCCGCGAGTGCGGAGCGGAGGCCGGGGGATGACAGCGAGTGAGGAGCAGAGGCCGGGGGATGACAGCGAGTGAGGAGCGGAGGCCGGGGGATGACAGCGAGTGCGGAGCGGAGGCCGGGGGATGACAGCGAGTGAGGAGCGGAGGCCGGGGGATGCCCGCGAGTGACCCCGAGACCGGGGGATGGCGCTGAGTCGGCCCTGGGCGGGGCCTCTGGTGACGTCAGAGGTGGGCGGATCCTCCGCGCTGACTCCGCCCCGCCCCGCCCCCAGGCCATGCCCGGGCCCCGCCCCCCGCTCCTCGGCGTCGTCATCGCCGCCGCCCTCGCTGACGTCATCCTCGGCGCCGGCCCCGCCCCCCGCCCGCCCAACTTCCTGCTCATCATGGCCGACGACCTCGGCATCGGCGACCTCGGCTGCTACGGCAACGCCACGCTCAGGTGACGTCAGGGGGCGGGGCCGGGGCGGGGCCTGCGGGTGACGTCATCCCCGACGCAGACGGGAAGTGAGGTCATCCCAGAGGCGGAGGAGACAGGAAGTGAGGTCATTGTGGACTCAGGGAGCCCAGAAGTGAGGTGAAAAGGACAGGAAATGAGGTCACACAGACAGGAAGTAGCGTCAGTCGTACAGGAAGTGAGGTCATACAGGCAGGAGAAGAGGTCACCGCGTGGGGGGAGGGACGTGAAGTGACATCACAGACACGGGGACAGGAAGTGACGCCACAATGAGGAAGGAAGTGAGGTCATTGTGAACTCAGAGACCCCGGAAGTGAGGTGAAAAAGGCAGGAAATGAGGTCACGCAGACAGGAAGTGGCATCAGTGAGACAGGAAGTGAGGTCACGCGGACAGGAAGTGAGGTCACGCGGGAAGGAAGTGACCTCAGGCGCACAGGAAGTGACCCCGCGACCCCGCAGGACGCCGCACATCGACCGCCTGGCCCGCGAGGGGGTGAAGCTGACGCAGCACCTGGCCGCCGCCCCCCTCTGCACCCCCAGCCGCGCCGCCTTCCTCACGGGGCGCTACCCCCCCCGCTCAGGTGCCCCGCCCCGCCCTGACCCGGCCCCGCCCACTGACCCCGCCCACTGACCCCGCCCCGAGACACCGTGGTGACCCGCGTGACGTCACAGTGACCCCCATGACCTCACGGTGACCCGGGGACCCCACCCCAACCCCATGACCCCACGGTGACCCTGGTGACCACGCCCTGTGACCCCGTGACCTCGGTGACCCCACCCCACCCTGACCCCGCCCCGACCACACCTCCTGACCCCGCGGTGACCCCGCCTGACCCCGCCCCGACCCCCAGGCATGGCGGCGCGCGGGCGCGTGGGCGTGTACCTGTTCACGGCGTCGTCGGGGGGGCTCCCGCCCAGCGAGGTCACCATCGCGCGGCTGCTGCAGGGGCGGGGCTACGCCACGGCGCTCGTCGGTGAGGGGCGGGGCCGGCGGGGGGGGGACGGGAAGTGACGTCACCAGCGCAGGAAGTGACACCGGGGGCGGGAAGTGACGCCAGTGACGCGCCAGAGACAGGAAGTGAGGTCACACGGCCGTATAAAGTGATTGTAGGGGACAGGAAGTGATGTCACATCCACAGGAAGTGACCGTGGGGAGACAGGAAGTGATCTCAGCATCAGAGTCAGGGAGCCCCTAGGGGCAGGAAGTGACCCGGGTGCAGAGGAAGTGGCCCCCGAGTGACAGGAAGTGGCCGTCCTCAGACAGGAAGTGGCCCCCGAGTGACAGGAAGTGGCCGTCCCGAGACAGGAAGTGGCCCCCGAGTGACGGGAAGTGACGTCACGACCCCGCCCCGCGCGCCCCACCCCACCCCCGCAGGCAAGTGGCACCTGGGGCTGAGCTGCCGCGCGGCCACCGACTTCTGCCACCACCCCCTGCGCCACGGCTTCGACCGCTTCCTGGGCGTCCCCACCACCAACCTGCGCGACTGCCGGCCGGGGGCGGGCACCGTCTTCGGCCCCGCCCTGCGCGCGTTCGCGGCCCCGCCCCTGGGCGCGCTGGGGGCGGCGCTGGCGGCCATGGCGGCGGCGCGGTGGGCGGGGCTGGCGCGGGTGCCCGGCTGGGCGATGGCGGCCACGGGCGCGGCCCTGGCGGCGGTGGGCGGGGCCGCGCTCGGCTTCCTGCTCGGCTTCCGCCCGGCCAACTGCTTCCTCATGGACGACCTCGCCGTGGCCCAGCGGCCCACGGACTACGGCGGCCTCACCCGGCGCCTGGCGGACGAGGCCGCGCGCTTCCTGCGCAGGTCGGGGGCGGGGGCGGGGCCCGGGCTGGGGGGGGCGGGGGAGGACTTTCTGTGTGCAGGGGGCGGGACTTCCGGGTTGTGGGTTGGACTTCCTGTCCCTTCCTTTCCCTCCCCGGCCACTTCCTGTCCCTGCCCGGCCACTTCCTGTCCCTCCCCGGCCACTTCCTGTCCCTCCCTGGCCACTTCCTGTCCCGCCCCAGCCACTTCCTGTCCCGCCCCAGCCACTTCCTGTCCCTGCCCGGCCACTTCCTTTCCCTCCCCGGCCACTTCCTGTCCCTGCCCGGCCACTTCCTTTCCCTCCCCAGCCACTTCCTGTCCCTCCCCGGCCACTTCCTGTCCCTCCCCTTCCACTTCCTGTCCCTCCCCACCCACTTCCTGTCGTCCCCCGACTTCCTTTCGCCCCACGGGGATGATGACATCACCGCTGGGCGCCGGCCCCGCCCCCCGACCCCGCGCTGACCCCGGCCCCGCCCACAGGAACCGGGACCGCCCCTTCCTGCTCTTCCTCTCCTTCCTGCACGTGCACACCGCCCACTTCGCCGACCCCGGGTTCGCGGGGCGGAGCCTGCACGGGGCCTACGGGGACAGCGTGGAGGAGATGGACTGGGGCGTGGGTGAGGCGGGGCCCGGGGTCGCCGGGAGGTCACGGGGTCACCCGGGGTCGGGGTGGGGTGGGGAGGGGTCGTGGGGTCACCGCGGGGTCAACCTGGGGTCACGGAGGTCTTGGGGACCCCGAGGCCCAACCCCGACCACGCCCCTGGCCCCACCCTGACCTCGTGACCTCTGCCCGTGGTGACCCCGACCCCGTGACCCCGCCCCGACCCCGCGCTGACCCCGCCCCGACCCCGACCCCGCCCCACAGGCCGGGTGCTGGCGGCACTGGACGAGCTGGGCCTGGCGGGCCACACCCTCGTCTACTTCACCTCGGACCACGGGGCCCACGTGGAGGAGCTGGGGCCGCGCGGGGAGCGGCTGGGGGGCAGCAACGGCGTCTTCCGGGGTGAGGGCGGGGCCGGGGCGGGGTCACGGGGCGGGACGTGGGGGTGGGCGGGGCAGGAAGTGACGTCTAGGGAAGCAGGAAGTGGGATGGGGTGGGGCACGAAATGACATCACAGGTCACAGGAAGAGGAAGTGGGGTCGGGCGGGGCAGGAAGTGATGTCACAGGGAGGGAAGTGGTCCCAAGACGCAGGAAGTGACCTCACGGGGACAGGAAGCGTGGTCGGGTGTGGCAGGAAGTGACGTCACACCCCGACCCCGCGACCCCGCAGGCGGGAAGGGCAACAACTGGGAGGGCGGCGTCCGCGTCCCCGGCCTTGTGCGTTTCCCCCGCGAGCTCCGCCCCGGGCGCGAGGTGTCGGAGCCCACGAGCCTCATGGACGTCTTCCCCACCGTGGCGCGGCTGGCGGGGGCGGAGCTGCCCCGAGACCGGTGAGGGGCGGGACCTGGGGGCGGGGCCTGGTGTCGGGGGCGGGGCTTGGGGGTCAGGGTGGGGTTGGGGGCGTGGTCTGCGTTGCAGTGTCAGAGGTGGGCGGGTCCTCGGTCGCTCAGCAGTGACATCACACGACCCAGGGGCGGGGCCGGGGCGAGGCGGGGCCGCCCTGGGACCCGGCCATGACGTCACGGGGCGGGGCCCGGAGTCCGGGGCGGGCGGGGTCTCGGGTGCCTGGGTTTCCCGAGACCCCGCCCCCGGCCCCCTCCGGCCCCGCCCTTCCCTGACGAGGCCCCGCCCCCGCAGCGTGATTGACGGCCGGGACCTGATGCCGCTGCTGCGCGGCGACGCCCTGCGCTCGGAGCACGAGTTCCTGTTCCACTACTGCAACGCCTACCTGCAGGCCGTGCGCTGGCGCAACGGTGGGCGGGGCCGCGGGGCGGGGGGCGGGGCGGGGCGGGGCGGGGTCAGGGACCCGGGGGGAGGAGGCTCACACCCGGGTCGGGGTCGCCAAGGGCACTGTGGTCGTCATTGGCCGCTCGCTGCTCTTTGCGTAGGCGTGGACCCCGCCCTGTTGGGTTTCTTTTTTTTTTTTGACTTGACCCGGGTGTGGGGTCAGGGGTCGGGGTGCAGGGGTCAGGGGGGTCACCCGCCCGGGTCAGAGGTCGGCAGGGGGAGGGGAAAGGCGGAGGCGACGGCGAACCCGGGGTCAGAGTTTTTTTTTTTTATTTTTTTTATTGTCATTGATCGCCCGCTGCTCTTTACATAAGAGTGGACCCCGGGCCAAAACCTCGCTTTTTGTTTTTTTTTTTCTCTCCGCGACCCTCGGTTGGGGTCGGGGGTCGGGGGTCGGGGGCGATCGGGCGTCCCCGTCCCGGGTCAGAGGTCGGCACGCGAGTGGCGGCGGGGAGACCCCGGCTCGCGGTCTTATTTTTTTTTTTATTGTCATTGATCGCTCGCCGCTGTTTGCATAGGGGTGGACCCCGGGTCGGTTTTTTCTTTTTTTTATTTTTTTCGGCCCCGCGCGGCGTCCCCGGGCCCCGCCCTCTGACGTCGCCGCCCCGCCCCTTCCCGCCCCGCCCCGCCGCAGGCTCGGCGCTGTGGAAGGCCTTCTACTTCACGCCCAAGTTCGCGCCCGCGGGGTCGGGCGGCTGCTTCCCCACCCACGTCTGCTTCTGCGCGGGCGCCGCCCACGTCACGCGCCACGACCCCCCGCTGCTCTTCGACCTCGCGCGCGACCCCGGCGAGCGCCGCCCCCTGACCCCCGAGGCCGAGCCCCGCTACCGCCGCGTCCTCGACGCCGTCGACGCCGCCGTCCGCGCCCACCGCGCCGGGCTCCGCCCCGCGCCCGACCAGCTGGACCCCGCCCACCTCGTGTGGAAGCCCTGGCTGCAGATCTGGGGCCGCGGCGGGGCGGGGCCCGGGGACGACGGCCACGCCCAGGGAGACGACGGCCACGCCCACGGCGACGACGGCCACGCCCACAGTGACGACAGCGACGCCCATAATGACGATGGCCACGCCCACAGTGATGAAGACCACGCCCACGACGAAAACGGCCACGCCCACCGCGACAGTGGACACACCCACAGTGATGACAGCCACGCCCTCGATGACGGCCACGCCCATAATGACGATGGCCACGCCCACGGCACCAGCGAAGACAGCCACGCCCACAGCGACGGTGGCCACGCCCGCGGTGACGACGGCCACGCCCAGCGAAGCGAACTCTGACTTCCTGGGTCCCTCGGGTCAGAGGTCGCCACCCTGTGACCTCTGACCCCCCACGCCCAGGCCCCCCGAGCCCCGCCCACCGGTCAATGAAGGGACGATGACGTCACACCGCGCTGACCTCACCCCCGCCCCGCCCCCCGCCGCTCAGTGTTAACAATAAAGGTGCCCGGGCCGGGCCTACGGCCGCGCGCGCTGCGCAGTGTGGCTCTGTGGGGCGTCTGAGGCAGGGGGATGGCCCGGAGTGGGCGTCTGAGGCAGGGGGATGGCCGGGAGTGGGCGTCTGAGGCAGGGGGATGACCCTGAGTCACAAGCGTGGGAGGCACTGGGTGGACAACGCAGAGGAGCTGAGGCAGGGGATTGATCCCAGGTGCCCAGCGGTGTGAGGCCCCGCCCACCCACCGTGTCCCCGCCCCCCGCATCCCTAGGCCACACCTCTGCCTTCCCGGCCCCGCCCACAGGGACCCTGAGTGACAGGGGCTGACCTAGGCCTGACGGGGAGGGCGGAGCTTCGAGACCACGCCCACGTGGAGGCCACGCCCCAGGCTCCACCCACAAGGCCACGCCCACAGCCCGAGGCCCCGCCCTCGCAGCCTGGCAGAGCCTGAAGCCAAAGCTGAGGCGCCAAGCCCCGCCCACAGCAGCCAGGCCCCGCCCACCCACAGTGGACCACGCCCAAAAGCAGGCGGGGTTCCGCACAGCCCCGCCCCTCTGCCCCGCCCACCCCGAGCCAAGCCGCGCCCTCCCCGGGCAGCCTGGGCCCCGAGGCCGGGCCTGAGCCGTCGGGGACTACAACTCCCATGATGCCCTGCGCCGGGCGCCCTCGCACTTCCTGTCGGGAACGGAAGCGGAACTACATCTCCCATGAGCCTCCGCCGCCGCGGCCGAGCCGCTTCCTGTCGGGGCGGAGGCGCTTCCCGTCCGGGGCCACGCGCGGACTACACCTCCCATGAGCCCGCGCGGCCGGCGCCGACGCACTTCCGGTCCGCCGCAGGAAGTCGCGGTGCCGTCGGCGCAGGGCCTGCTGGGAGCTGGAGTCCGCGCGTCGCTCGGGCGCTTTTCCTCCTCCCGGCTTCCGGTCCGCGCAGGAAGCGGGCCCGCGGCCTGCTGGGAGTTGTAGTTCTCGTCCCGGCCCCGGCCCGGAGCTGCGTCCCCGGAGCCCCGCGCGGCGCGTGGGCGGGGCCGGCGATTGACGGACGGACGGCGGGGGCGGGACCCCGGGGACCGGTGGTGACGTCACCGGGGGCGCGCGGAGGCAGGGGCATGCCGCTCCGGGCAGGACGCACTTCCGGCCCCGCCCACCCCCGACGCCGCTCCCAGGGTTCCCCGCGCGCGCCACGTCGTCACCGCCGACCCGCGGGGGGCGTGGCCCGGAGCCGCGGCGGGAAAAAAAAAAAATCTGGGTCGGGGAAACCGGTCTGAGCCGGATCCGAGGCCCGCGGTCCACGCCCGCGCGTGGGGGAACCGGCTCAGACCGGTCGGACCCGCCCGGCTCCCGCCCTCCCGGCCGACCACGCCCCCGGCCACGCCCCCGGCCACGCCCCCGGCCACGCCCCCCAGAGCCGGGCTCAGCGTCGGAGCCGCGCGGACGCCGGGACAGAACCGGCTGGGACCGGCGCGGGGGAGACGCGAGGTCGGACGCGGGGTCGGGGGTGAGGGGGCGGGGCCCGGGGGGTCGCGTCGGCGCCGCGTCACGCACACGCACGCGCGCGGCCTCATGAATATTCATGAGCCCGGGAGCTGGGAGGGGCGTCGGCCTCATGAATATGCATCGGGCTCATTAATATTCACGACCGCGCGGTGGCTGGGGACGGGGAGGGGGCGTGGCCTGGCGGGACCGGAGTGACGTCATCCCCGACCCCTGACCCCCCCCTCTGTCTCCGTGACACAGGAAGTCCCGCCCACAGGACGTCATCGTCGTCGCCATGGCCGCTTCCGGGAGTGACAGGTGAGCCCCGCCCACGGCTCGCCTCGGCTCCGCCCCCTGGTGATGGCTCCGCCCCGGGCTATGCTAATGAGGTCGCGGTTGGCATCGCAGTCCCCGGGGGGCCACGCCCTGCGCATTATGCAAATGAGACGTGGGGTGGGCGTGGCCAGGACGTGAGGTGGGCGTGGCCAGGGGCGTGGCCTGAGCTTGGATGTTCGCCCCTCCCCGTGCCTCATGAATATGCAAATGAGCCGGGCCGCCCTTGGCGCCTCATTTGCATAAATCCCGATGATGTCACCGCCAGGAGCAGAGGTGGCCCCGCCTCCCTCATTTGCCTGTCCCCGCCCCCTCTCGCAGGCCCCGCCCCGCCACACTCCTGGCCTTGGCGCTGCTGCTGTCGCGGCCCCGCGGCTCCGCCCCCCGGGACCCGGCCCCGCCCCCCGCGGAGGACCCGCCCCTCGCCCCGCCCCCGGCCCGGCCCAGCTTCCTGATCATCATGGCCGACGACCTGGGCATCGGCGACCTCGGCTGCTACGGCAACGCCACGCTCAGGTGACGTCACGGCCCCGCCCACCCCGGCCCCGCCCCCACCCGCGTCGCAGCCGCTCATTTGCATATCTCCTGCCAGGCTCTCGCGTCATCCTCATATGGGGCGGAGCCTCACCGCGTCACGCGTATTCTCGGCTCTGCCCCTCATGAATATGTGGGAGGCTGATTTGCATATCTCCTCATTTGCATGCGGCCTCATCCCACGTCGTTAGCGTTCGCGTCGCACATTTGCATAGCCCCGCCCCTCGCTCTCTCTACTCCTAATGGTCCTTGCCTGGCTCATGAATATTCACGGGCCTCATTTGCATACCCAGGCCTATGCTGATCATCCCACACCCAGCCTTCCTGTCCCACCCCTCGCCTCATGCATATGAATGACCCTCATTTGCATATCTTCTGGCTCTCGGGGCCTGGCTCTCGTCATCTGCATACGGGGCGGAGCCTCACCGCATCATGCATATTCATGGTTCTGCCCCTCATTTGCATAAGTCCAGGTTTCATGAGTATGCGGGAGGCTGATTTGCATATCTCCTCATTTGCATACAAGCTCGTCCCACGTAGTTAGCATAGCCCCGCCCCCTGCTGTCTCCGCTCCTCCTGGTCCTGGCCTGGCTCATGAATATTCATGGCCCTCATTTGCATACCCAGTCTTATGCTAATCATCGCACCCTTGGCTTTCCTATCCCACCCCTCGCCTCATGCATATTAATCACCCTCATTTGCATATCGCCGACCCGCGGGGCGGGGACTCCTGGGGAGTGGGCGTGGCCGGCCCGGCCCCGCCCCTGACCCCGCGACCCCGCCCCCAGGACCCCGCACATCGACGGCCTCGCCCGGGACGGCGTCCGCCTCACCCAGCACCTGGCGGCCGAGTCCGTGTGCACCCCGAGCCGCGCGGCCTTCCTGACGGGGCGGTACCCGGTGCGCACGGGTGAGCCACGCCCC
>NW_018393795.1:23985-28598 GCF_900095145.1 Mus pahari | reverse complement strand
GCGGCGGCGCTGTGGGCGGGGTCGCGCGCGGTGGGCGTGGCCGTGGCGCGGCTCGACTGCTTCCTGATGCGCAACGGCACCGTCACCCAGCAGCCCGTGCGGCTCGCGGGCGTCACCGCGCTGCTGCTGCGCGAGGCCGAGGACTTCCTGCGCCGGTGAGCGGGGGGGGCGGGGCGGGGGCGGGGCCCGGAGGGGAGGCTCGGTGGCAGGGGGATGACTGTGAGTGAGGATCTGAGGCAGGGGCGTGACTGTGAGCGCAGATCTGAGGCAGGGGGATGACTGTGAGTGAGGAACTGAGGCAGGGGGATGACTGTGAGCGCAGATCTGAGGCAGGGGGATGACTGTGAGTGAGGAACTGAGGCAGGGGGATGACTGTGAGTGAGGATCTGAGGCAGGGGGATGACTGCGAGTGAAGACCTGAGGCAGGGGGATGACTGTGAGTGAGGATCTGAGGCAGGGGAATGACACTGAGTGACAGAAGGTGAACCACGTGAGGCGGGGGGATGACTGTGAGTGAGGAGCGGAGGCAGGGGGACGCCCGCGAGTCTCCGGCCCCGCCCCTCCCCCCCCCGCAGGCACAGCCACGCCCCCTTCCTGCTGTTCGTGTCGCTGCTCCACACCCACACCCCGCTGGTGACGTCGCCCGCCTTCCGGGGCCGCAGCCTGCACGGCCGCTACGGGGACAACGTGGAGGAGATGGACTGGGTGGTGGGTGAGTGGCAGGGGGCGTGGCCGGGGGCGGGGTCGGGGGCGGGGCTTGGGGCAGGGCTGAGGTGGGGTGGGCGGGGCTTAACCCTGTCCTGACCCCTGTGACCTCTGACCTTCCCCACGTCCCTGGACACTGTGACCCCGCCCCGTGACTCCGCCCAGAGACCACGCCCTGGCCACGCCCCACAACCCCGCCCTGACCCCACCCCGTGACCCAGACCCAACCCTGCTCTGTGACCCCGCCCCCTGACCCCGCCCCCTGACCCCGCCCCGTGACCCCGCCCCGTGACCCCGCCCCGTGACCCCGCAGGCCGCCTCCTGGCCGCCCTGGACCGCGAGGGCCTCGCCGGCCGCACCCTCGTCCACTTCACGTCCGACAACGGGGCCTGGCTCGAGGCCGCGGCGGGCGGGGAGCGGCTGGGCGGCTCCAACGGCGTCTTCCGGGGTGAGCCACGCCCCCCGCGCGCCCGCCCCGCCCACTTGCTTCCTGTCCCCGCCCCCTGACAACCCGACCCCGCCCCGCGACCCGGTGACCTTTCCCTGACCCCTCGACCCGATGATGAACCCCCGGCCCCGCCCCGACCCCGCAATGACCCTGTGACCCGGTGATGACCCCGCGACCCGATGACCTTTGCTTGACCCCGCGCTGACCCCGTGACCGCGCGCTGACCCCGCCCCGGCCCCGCCCCGGCCCCGCAATGACCCCATGACCCCCCACTTGACCCATGACCCCATTGTGACCTCGGGACCCCGCCCCGACCCCGCAATGACCCCATGAACCCGCGCTGACCCCGTGACCGCACGCTGACCCCGCCCCGGCCCCGCCCCGGCCCCGCAGGCGGCAAGGGCATGGGCGGCCTGGAGGGCGGCATCCGCGTGCCCGGCGTCTTCCGGTGGCCGCGCGTCCTCCCCCGGGGCCGCGTCCTGGCCGAGCCCACGAGCCTCATGGACGTCTTCCCCACCCTGCTCGGCCTGGCGGGGGCCGCGCTGCCCGGCGACCGGTGAGGGGCGGGGCCGCGGCGGGCGGGGCTGGCGGTGACGTCACCCGGGGAGCGGGCGTGGCCGGGCGTGGGTGACGGCAGGAAGTGACGTCATCCAGGGCGGGCGGGAAGCGGGGTCGCGCGAGGACAGGAAGTGAGGTCACCGAGCCAGCGGGTGAGGGAGAGACAGGAAGCGACCACGCCCGCGGAGGCAGGAAGTGACATCATCCCGGCCACAGAGGCCCCGGTCAGGCACAGGAAGTGGGCGTCGGCCCGGCCCCCGCGCTGACCCCGCCCCGCCCCGCCCCCAGGGTGATTGACGGCCGGGACCTGATGCCCCTGCTGCGCGGCGACGCCGAGCGCTCGGCCCACGAGGTCCTGCTGCACTACTGCGAGGTCTTCCTGCACGCGGCCCGGCTGGTGCAGCGCGAGCGTGAGTCACTTCCTGTCGCCCCGAGTCACTTCCTGTGTCTCCCGGGCCTGCCCCGCCTCCCTCCCTGCCCTAGGACGTCACTTCCTGTCCCTGTGACCTCACTTCCTGCCTGACCCGTGTCACTTCCAGTCCCTGTGAAGTCACTTCCTCCTCCCACTCATTACTTCCGGTCCTGTGATGTCACTTCCTGTGTCTCCCGGGCCTACCCCGCCTCCCTCCCTGCCCTAGGACGTCACTTCCTGTCTGTCCTACGTCACTTCCTGTCCGCTTCCTGTCCCCGTGACCTCGCTTCCTGCCCATCCCGTGTCACTTCCTGTCCCTCTGAGGTCACTTCCTGAACCCATTCCTTATTTCCTCTCCACCTCCTGTCCCGTGATGTCACTTCCTGTCTGTCCCCCTGTCCCCCGCGTCACTTCCTGTGACTCCCCGGCCCCTCCCCGGCCTAGCAGCTCACTTCCTGTCCCCACGACGTCACTTCCTGTCCGTCACCCCTGACTTCCCGCCCGTCCCGTGTCCCCCGGGCCCCGCCCCGTGACCTCACGCCGGCCCCGCCCCCCCGACCCCGCAGGCGGGAAGGTGTGGAAAGTCCACTTCGTGACGCCGACCTTCGACCCCCCGGGCTCGGGGTCGTGCGCGGGGCCCGGGGGCGGCGAGGAGGAGGAGGAGGGCGCGGCCCCGCCCGCCCGGCTGTGCCCCTGCGTCCACGCCGTGACCCCGCGCGACCCCCCGCTGCTGTACGACCTGACCTCCGACCCGGGGGAGGCGCGGCCGCTGTCGCCGGGGGCGGAGCCGGCCTTCGCGGCCGTGGTGGCGCGCGTGAGGCAGGAGCATGACCGGCAGTGGCGCTCGCTCAGCCAGGCCCGGCAGCAGCTGGGGTCGCTCTACGTCCTGCCCCGCCCCTGGCTGCAGCCCTGCTGCGTGGGGGGCGGGATCTGCGCCTGCGACCGCGAGGGGGGCGGGGACTTCACTCCAGGCCGGAAGTGACGTCACCGGGGCGGGGTGGGGGGAACCGGAAGTGGGGGAGGAAGTCGTGGGGCGGGGCTGCGGGTGGAACAGGAAGTGCGGGGCTTGGGGGGGCGGGACCTGGGGGTCAGGGTGGCCCTGGGGGCGGGACTTCCTGTGTCAATGCAATAAATAAAGTCGTGGCGGGCCTGGCCCCGCCCACCTGACTTCCTGTATCTGTGATTGACATGCGACACCCGGCCCCACCCACCCTAATCCCAAACCAAGGAAGCAACACACGGACAGGAAGTGACGTCACCACCGCTTTATTTTGCATCCCCGGCCCCGCCCTCCCCCTCGCGGGACGACGGCGTCCGAGCGGTGACGTCACTGGGGTCGAGGCGAGGTCGCCGTGGAGTCATCCCGGGGTCGCCGTGGCGTCGTCCTCACACCGGCTGCGACTCTGCGGGGCGGGCAGAGGGCGGGGTCAGGTGGGGACGGGGCATGAGGGTCACTTCCTGTCCTCCCAGGGTCACTTCCTGTCCTCCCAGGGTCACTTCCTGCCCCCAAGGGTCACTTCCGGTCCCACTTCCGGGGTGGGCGGGACTCACCGCGGCCCCGCCCCAGGCAGGCCCCGCCCCGGCGCGACCGGATGTATCCGGCCCCGGCGCCGAGCAGGGCGAGGACGACGACGGAGACGACGGGGGAGACGATGGAGGCCACGGGGCCTGCGGGGGGCGGGGCCGGGAGGGGCGGGGCCTGAGACGGGCGGCCGGGGTGGCCACGCCCCCTCACGCCCCGCCCTACCCGCCGTGACCTCGCTCCCTCCCACGTCCGTCACCCAGGCCCCGCCCACTCACTTCCTGTCCCGCCTCCGTGGTCGTGACTTCCTCCTGCGGGGTGGGTGAGAGGAGACAGGAAGTGACGTCAGGGGAGGCCCCGCCCAAGAGCCCCACGGGTGTCACCGCATTTGCATATTCATGAGCAGGGGCGGGGTCGCGGGGCGGTGACGTCAGAGGGGGCGGAGCCCTGTTGCGCCAGGGGCCGGGAGGGCAGAACCCGGAGGCTGCCATTTGCATAGCCACGCCCACGCCGCGGCTGCGATTTGCATACGCGCGACCTCGGCCCCGCCCCCTCGGCTTTGATCTCTGCTTGGCCCCGCCCACGCACTCATCAACCTGAATGAATTTGCATAAATCGCCGCCGGCCCCGCCCCCTCACCTCCCACCGCGTCCTCGGGGCCGGGCGGGGGGCGTGGCCGCGGCGGCTGGGGGCGGGGCTGCGGCATAGGCGGTGGGCGGGGCCTGGGGGGCGGGTCCACGCCTGCAGGGGTGGCGACAGGAAGTGACTCCCGGGAGCTTCCGTCGCCCACACCACCCCCAAGGCCCCGCCCCTTCCGGTCCCCCCGGCCCCGCCCCTCCCGCCCGTCCGTCACCGCCGTCGCTCACGTCCGGGGTCGTGGGGGTCGCGGGGCGGGTCCTGGGGCAGCCGCGGGTAGAGGCCTGCGGGGCGGGAGGGGGCGGGGCCGGTGACGCGGTGGGCGGGGTCGG
>NW_018393795.1:18561-23117 GCF_900095145.1 Mus pahari | reverse complement strand
GTCCGTCACCGCGAGGCTCCGCCCCCCACCCGTCCCGAGCCCCGGGGACCCCGTGAGTGGCGACGTCACCGCCCGGCCACGCCCCCGCCCCGCCCAGCCCCGCCCCGCCCGGGGAACCGGATCGGACCGGACTCACCGCGCGCCGGGCCCGGGAGCAGCAGGAGGAGGAGGAGGAGGCAGCGCAGCGGCGTCGCCATCGCCGGTCGCCGGGGGTTGTGAGGTCGGGGGGGCGGGGCCGGCGCGGGGTGGGCGGGGTCGGAGGCCGCGGGGCATCCTGGGAGCCGGGCCACGCCCCCTGGGGCCGCACCCGGGGACGCAGAGGTGGGGAGGCTACCGCAGGGGAGTGGCCGGGAGTGAGACTCACAGGCCGTGGGCGGGGCTTCCCGGGCCTGCAGTGACGTCACAGCCCCGCCCCGCGTCCCTCAGGGTGGAGGCCACGCCCCCTGAGACGTCACCAGGGAGCCCCAGGAAAAGGAGCTACCGCAGGGGAGTGACTGTGAGTGTGAAGTAGAGGACGGGGCGTGGCTCCCCCTGTGAGGTCACAGCCCCGCCCCCCCGTCCCTCAGGGAGGCCACGCCCCTACATCCAAAGGTTGGGGATGCGAGGCCGAGGAGCTACCGCAGGGGATTGGCTGTGAGTGCGACGTATGTGGTGGGTGTGGCTTCCCGGGTGGCAGTGACGTCACGGCCCCGCCCCGAGACCCTGACGCGCGGGCCACGCCCCCTGTGACGTCAACAACCCTGTCCCTGGAGTCGCATCAGCCCCCGGGGTGAAGCTACCGCAGGGGAGTGACTGCGACCAAGACCCGGCCCCGCCCACACCACTGACCCCGCCCCCGGCCCAATGAGTGACGCAGACGACGCGGGGTGGGAGAACGGGCTCCGCCTTTATTTCCGGCCCCGCCCCTGCCCCATCCCGGGGAGGACGCAGCGCGGAGGCAGGGGGACGCCCACGGGGACCGGGCGCCGGGGCGGTGAGGTCACTGGGGGTCCGTCGGGGGTGGGCGGGGTCGGTGGCCGCGATGACGTCACTGACACAGGGACAGGGGGCGGAGCCGGGGTCGGACGGGGATGGTGGGGGGCGGGGCCGCGTCGGGGTCAAGGCGATGACGTCACCGTGGGGTTCGCATATGGAAATGAGCAGCGCTGATGACGTCACCGAGGGGCGGGGCTTGGGCGGCCTGGGCCGCGACGTCGCCGTCGTCCTCTACACGGGGGCGGAGCCTGCGGGGGCGGGGAAGGGAAGTGGGAGGTGAGGGCGGGGCCGACGGCAGTGACATCACGCCTGGGCCGGCCCCGCCCCAAATTCCCTGAGCCCCGCCCACAGGGCTGACGTCACTCAGCTCAGGCCCCGCCCACCAACTCCCTGTCCCGCGCTGACCCCGCCCTCGGGCCACGCCCGCCCAAGGCTCAGGGTGACGTCGCCCCCGGGATCCCCCAGGCCCCACCCCCGACCGGTGAGGCCACGCCCCAAGCAAGGCTCCGCCCCCTTGACCCCACACACGGTGCCTCGCCCACAAAGACTCCGCCCACAGCGCCCAGGCTCCGCCCCGGCCCCGCCCGCTCACCGCCCTCCCGGAAGCACAGGCGCCGCCGCTGATAGGCCACGAAGCTGGAGACGGCGCCGGCCACGGCGGCCACCACGGCGGCGACCACGCCCGGGACCACGCCCTGGGGCGGCCCTGCGGGGAGGGGCGGGGCGGGGAAGTCGGCGGGGGGCGGGGCCGGGGAAAGGCGGGTGCCTCCCCCTCCCGCGCCCGGGGGCGGGGCTCCCCACCTGCCGGCTCCGCCCCTCCGCCGTCCTGGCCGCCGCGCCCGGCTCCGCCTCCTCCTGCCGGGGGTGGGCGGGGATTTCCCGGCCCTGAGTCAGGCCCCGCCCCCGAACCCTTCACCCCGCCCTCAGCCCTGCTCCGCCCCCCGGGGACGTCCCCGCCCCGCGGGACCCTGGAAGGGGGTGTGGCCCGGGGTGGGCGGGGCCCGGAAGGGGGCGGGGTCGGCCTCACCGCGTCCGGCGACGTCCTCCAGGTCGCGGTCCGAGATCCCGCCTGCGGGGGGTGGGGTCATGACGTCATCATGGGCTGGGTCGGGGATTTCATTTGCATAGGCGGGGGGCGGGCGAGGGGAGGGACAGGAAGTGAGGTCATGGCTGGGACACCTGGCGTGGGCCTGGCTCATTAGCATAAATTAGCATGCGGGGTGCGGCCTGTGACGTCACCGCTCGTTTGCATAAACCCCGCCCTTCGATAACAGGAAATTTGCATAAAGTGGCCTCGGCCTCTGCGCTCATTAGCATGGGGGCGGGGCTTAGCCGGGGCTTATTTGCATATAGGGAAGCCCCGCCCCCACACCCTCATTAGCATATCACAGGCTCTGCCATCTCATTAGCATATGTGACCCCGCCCACCGGGCCCCAGCCCCGCCCACCTGAGTCTCCGGGCTCCCGGGGCGGCTTCGGATCCGGCTTGGGCCGCTTCCCCGGGGCCTCGCCTGCGCCTGGGGGCGGGGCGGGAAGTGAGGGCGTGGCTCCGGGCGACCCCGCCCACCCCCGCGTGACGTCACTTCCCGCGCTCACCCGCGTCACCGCCGCCGGCCAGGGCGTCCTCCAGGTCGAAGCCGCCTGCGGGGTTGGGGGTCAGGGGCGGGGTCAGGGGCGGGGTCAGGGGCGGAGTCGGGGGCGGGGTCAGGAGCAAGGGGCGGGGTCTGGGCAGGGACAGGAAGCAGGGGGTGGGACAGGAAGTGCCCGGCAGCTCGCAGGAAGTGGGGACCCCGGCCCCGCCCCCTGACCCCCGACCTCACCCGACGGCTTCCTGGGCGTCGGGGCCTTGGGCGTCGGCTTCGTGTCGGGGCCTGGGGGGGGAAACAGGAAGTCGGGGGGCGGGGGCGGGGGCGGGGTCACATAAGTTAATTTACATAAATTTATCTAGCGAGGCCCAACTCGCGTGACATCATCGCCCTGGCTCATTTGCATATCTCTCCCCGGCCCCCGCGGTGACGTCACGCCCCGCCCCCGCGCCCCGCCCCCCTCACCGTCCAGGGCGTCGTCCAGGCGGAAGTCGTCGCCGTCGCCGGCTGCGGGAGGAGGGGGCGTCAGGGCCTCATTAGCATCTCATCTGCATCTCATCTGCATCTCATCTGCATCTCATTTGCATCTCATCTGCATCTCATTAGCATCTCAGCGCCATGCGCGGGGCCCCGAGGATCCCATCTTTGAATATTTTCCCAGGGCCCCGCCCCCCGGGTCCGCGGCCCCGCCCCCGGCCCCGCCCCCGGCCCCGCCCAGCACGGGGTGACGTCATCCCACCTCATCTGCATGCGCCGGCCCCGCCTCGTGTGCGCGGCGTCACGCAGAGGGGCGTGGCCGACCCTGGGGTCGCTCGGGGAAACCCCGCCCCGCCCCGCCCCGCCCCGCCCGCGACAGGGAATCCCGGAAGTGACGTCCGCGCCGCGCCCGCCGAGGTTTGGGAGCCGGGGCCGCGCGCGGGGGACGCCGGGAGTCGCTCGCCGCCATCCCCCTGCCTCCGCGCGGGGCCGGGAACCGCGCGCGCCTCACTCGCGGCCACTCCCCTGCCTCCGCTCCGCTCCGCCCGCCGCCGCCGCCGCCGCCCGAGTGCGCAGGCGCGGCCCGAGCCCCGCCCCGGCGGGGAATCCCCGGCCCCACCCACCGCGCCCGGGGATAACGGCGCGGCGCGCGGAGGCCGGGGAGTGGCCGCGAGTGACGGGGATCGCAGAGCCAGGCCCGGGGAAGGAGCGACGGCAGGGGAGTGGCCGCGAGTGCCGAGTTCCCAGCGCGCTGAGGCCGGGGAGTGGCCGCGAGTGCCGAGTTCCCGCCGCGCTGAGGCCGGGGAGTGGCCGCGAGTGCCGAGTTCCCGCCGCGCTGAGGCCGGGGAGTGGCCGCGACCCCGCCGTGACCCCGCCCCGACCCCGCCCCGACCCCGCGCGACCCCCGACCCCGGCCTCACCCGCGACCCCGAGCAGCGCCAGCGTCAGCACCGCGACCGCCGCCGCGCGCGCCATGACCCGCAGTGACGCAAGGGCGCGGCCGCGGGGCGGGGCCGGGGGGCGGGGAGCCACGCCCACGGGGATTCCCGCCAGAAACGCGACTCTGACGTCACCGCCCGGCCCCGCCCCCCGGGGATTCCCCTCCACGGGGACGCCAGGAGGCCACGCCCCGCGGTGACGTCACCGCCCCGGGCCCCGCCCAGGACCCCGAAACCAATCCCAGAAGAGAAAAGAAAAACCGCGCGGGGAACGCGGGGCGCCGGGCCCCGCCCCCGAGGCTGACGTCACCCGCGGAGCCACGCCCCCGGGGCGTCCCCGACAGAAACGGAAAAAAAACCGCGGGGGCCGCGCCCGGGGCGGAGTCGGAGGCCACGCCCAACCCCGGGAGACCCCGCCCCCGGGAGGCGGCGTCACGGCCCGAGCCACGCCCACCGCGGCCACAAAACGAAACCGCGGAGGCCGCGCGGGGCGGGGAGGACGTCGGCCACGCCCACAGCGGGGGGAAACCACGCCCCCAGGCGGCCAGGACCCGCCCCCGGCGTCGCTCAGACCCCGCCC
>NW_018393795.1:5958-17706 GCF_900095145.1 Mus pahari | reverse complement strand
CCCCGGCCCGGGACCCGCGGAGCCTCGGGGTCGGCGCGCGCGCGGTGGGCGTGGCCGGGGCGCGTCGGGGGGCGGGGCGGCGGCGTCCGTGACCCCGCGCCGACCCCGCGCCGACCCCGCGCCGACCCCGCGATGCAGGCGCTGGTGTCGCCCGTGACGAAGGCGCTGCTCGTGGCGCTCTTCATCCTCGCCATCCTCCTCATCCTCTACGTCATCCTGTGGTACATCTGCCGCGACGCCGACTGCGACCGCGGGCTCTGACGTCACACGCGCGACGCCGCCGGGGCCGGGGTGAGCGCGGAGGCCGGGGGATGCCCGCGAGTGCGGAGGCAGGGGGATGCCTGTGAGTGCGGAGGCAGGGGGATGCCTGTGGTACATCTGCCGCGACGCCGACTGCGACCGCGGGCTCTGACGTCACACGGCGCGCGACGCCGCCGGGGCCGGGGGTGAGCGCGGAGGCCGGGGGATGCCCGCGAGTGCGGAGGCAGGGGGATGCCCGCGAGTGCGGAGGCAGGGGGATGCCTGTGAGTGAGTGAGTGCGGAGGCCGGGGGATGCCTGTGAGTGAGTGAGTGAGTTCGGAGGCAGGGGGATGACAGCGACTGCAGAGGCAGGGGGATGCCCGTGAGTGCGGAGGCAGGGGGATGCCTGTGGTACATCTGCCCACGCCGACTGCGACCGCGGGCTCTGACGTCACACCGCGCGACGCCGCCGGGGCCGGGGGTGAGCGCGGAGGCAGGGGGATGCCTGTGAGTGCGGAGGCACGGGGGATGCCTGTGAGTGCGGAGGCCGGGGGATGCCTGTGAGTGCGGAGGCAGGGGGATGCCTGTGAGCGCGGAGGCCGGGGGATGCCTGTGAGTGAGTGAGTGCGGAGGCAGGGGGATGCCCGCGAGTGCGGAGGCTGGGGGATGCCCGTGAGTGTGGAGGCAGGGGGATGCCTGTGAGCGCGGAGGCAGGGGGATGCCTGTGAGTGCGGAGGCAGGGGGATGCCTGTGAGTGAGTGAGTGCGGAGGCCGGGGGATGCCTGTGAGTGCGGAGGCCGGGGGACACCCGCGAGTGACCTTCACCTCTCTGTGTCTGTCCCGAGGCAGGGGGATGACCGCGAGTGCGCGCGGGAGCGGCGAAAGCCCGGACGACCACGGCAGGGGGATGACGGCCAGTGTGTGCGCGCGAGAGAGGGGCCGGCGCGGAGGCCGGGGGATGACCGCGACCTCGCCCCGACCCAGACCCCGCCCCCGCCGGATGACGTCAGGCCGGCCCCGCCCCCCGCGCGGTGACATCATCGCCCGCCATCTTCCCGAGCCATGGGCGGGACCGGGGGTCCCGTGACGTCACTGCCGCGGCCCCGCCCACCCCGCGCCCTCCCCGCAGGCCCCGCCCCCCGACCCGGAAATAAAGGAAGTTATTTTTGACACCGAGGCTCCGCCCCCCGTGCGTGCGCCGTGGTCGCCGTGGGCGGGGCCTGGGCGCCGTGAGTGACAGCATCCCCGCCCCTCTGGAACACTAATGAGCGTCACGGACGGGAAGTCCCGCCCCTCACTTCCGGCCCACGCCCCTCAGGGTCATCCCCCTGCCTCGGGGCCCCGGGGACCTGAGGATGACGTCACCGGCCTGGGGTGGGCGGGGCCTGGCGCTGGGATCCCGGATATGAGGCCCCGCCCCCGGCCATCGGAAGTGGATGACGTCACAAGACCCCGCCCCCGCGCCGTCCGTCACTGCTGAGGTGGGCGGTGCTTCCTGTCCGTCAAGCGCTGACCCCGCCCCCTGACCCCAAGCTGACCCCGCCCCAGGAGCCGCGATGCAGACTCCGCCCTGTGAACTGGGCGTCGACTTCCTGCTGTCGCCCCGCCCCCTGCCCGGGATGCGTCACGGAGGGGAGGGGCCTCATCGTTCATTTGCATAACCGGCTGCAGTGACGTCATCCCCGCCCCCACTTCCTGTTCCCCGGGTCCCGCCCACCCGCGGCGCCCAGGAAGGGGGCGGGGACGCGCGGGGTCACGGGGTCAAGGTTTTATTCTCAGGGCCACGCCCAGGCCGCCGGGGCCACACCCGCGGAAATCAGCGCGGATTTGCATACGTCATGGGGGCGGGGCCGGGTGACGTCACACAGTGACACGCCCACGGGAGGAGGGACAGGAAGTGACCCAAAGCAGACAGGAAGTGACCCCAGGAAGACAGGAAGTGACCCCAGGAAGACAGGAAGTGACCCTATAGGACAGGAAGTGACCCCAGGAAGACAGGAAGTGACCCAAGGCAGACCGGAAGAGTCCCTACATTGACAGGAAGTGACCCCAGGAAGACAGGAAGTGACCCAAGGCAGACCGGAAGAGTCCCTAATTTGACAGGAAGTGACCCTAGGGGACAAAAATACACGCCCTGGACTTCCTGCCTCACTCCTGGTCGCCGACGTCACTTCCTGCGCCCCTCCCCACAGGCGACTCCGCCCCCCGCCCGGCCCCCGCAGCCTCGCCCCCCCGGGCGGCCATCATGGCGTGGTAGGGGCCCCGCGGGCGCCGCAGCCGCAGGCGGGAGAAGCCGGCGCGGGCGGCCAGGCCCCGGTACTCGGCCTCCGTGCGCTCGCGGCCCCGGGCCTGCAGCAGCATCGTCAGCGACAGCAGCAGCGTCCGCGTGGGCCCCGCCCCGCCCGGGGACAGCACGCTCTCCACCAGCAGCACCGCGCCGCCTGCGGGGGGGGGGGCGGGGCCGGCCTCGGTGACCCCGCGTGACCCCCGTGACCCCGCAGTGACCCCTGTGACCTCCGTGACCTCTGTGACCTTGCCTGACCCTCGGTGAACTCTGTGACCCTGACTTGACCCCGGTGACCTTCCCTGACCCCACTGGCCTCGGTGACCCCTCGTGACCCCGCGTGACCCCCACGCCACCCCCAAGACCCCGCCGTGACCCTGTGACCTCTGTGACCTTGCCTGACCCTCGGTGAACTCGGTGACCCCGACTTGACCCCGGTGACCCCAGTGACCTTCCTGACCCCAGGTGACTTCGCCTGTGACCCCACCGTCCTCGTGAACCCCGGGTGACCCCCAGATGAACCCGATGGCCGCCGTGACTCCCGTGACCTGACCCCTGACCCCGGTGACCCCATGTGACCCCGGGGTGACCCCTGCGGCCCCGCCCCGGCCCCGCCCCCGCGCACCTGGCCGCAGGGCGCCCCGCACCCGCCCCAGCAGGGCCACGCAGGCGGCGTCCGCCCAGTCGTGCAGGACCCGGGCCAGGATGTAGAGGTCGGCGGGCGGCAGCGGCGAGCGGAAGAAGTCGCCTGGGCGGGGCCGGGGCGGGGCGGGGGGCGTGAACCTCCCGGGGTCGGAGGGCGGGGCGGGGAGGGGCTGAGGTGGGGAGGACTCGGAGGCAGGAGGATGACCGCGAGTGAGTGAGCGCGGAGGCAGGGGGATGACCGCGAGTGACCCCGCCCGCCGGGCCCCGCCTCCCGCGCCGCCCACCTGACAGGAAGCGCACGCGGGGCCCCACCCCCTCCTCGTCCGCGGGGGGCGGGAAGTGGGCGCGGGCGGCGGCCGCGACCTCGGGCGTCTCGAACACGGTGACCTCGCTGCCCGGGTAGAGGCGGGCGGCCTGGCGGGCCAGCGCCCCGGACCCGCCTGCGGGGGGCGGGGCCGAGTGACGTCACTTCCTGCCCCTCCCCGGGTGACCTCGCCCGCTCATCCTGGGTTCCCCGGGTCCCTGGTGGCCACGCCCCGTGACCTCACTTCCTGTCCCTAACCAAGTGACCTCACTTCCTGGTCCTCGGACCCTGAGTCAACAACAGCCACACCCCTTTGACATCACTTCCTGTCCTACTCGGATGACCTCACTTCCTTTTTCTTGGATTTCAAGTCTCTGAGGGCCACGCCCCCGTGACCTCACTTCCTGCTTTGAGCCCCGCCCACCCGAGGGCCTGGCTTCCCGCCCTGGGTCCCGGAGGGACTTTTGACCCCGGCGATGACCTCACTTCCTGTCTCCGTGACCCCCGACCTCGGGGCGTGGCGTGGCGGGGCTGGGGGCGGGGCTCACCGCCGAGGTCGCAGATGACGCGGAAGGGCGAGAGGTCGAAGGCCGCGAGGACCCGCCCCCCGCACAGGCTCCAGGTCTCCTGCAGGCCCCGCATGAACAGCAGGCGCTCGGCCTCCGACCTGTCAGTCACGGGGGGCGGGGCCGCGTCACTTCCCGTCCGTCACGGTCACTCCCGGTGTGGGTGACGTCACTTCCTGTCCCCCCCACAGTGACTTCCTGTCCCCTGCGGTCACTTCCTGTCCTGGCGCTGTCACTTCCTGTGTCTGTGTCGTCACTTCCTGTCTCCCGGGCGGGGCCGGCCTCACCTCTCGGGCCCAGGAGGCAGGGCCGCGTCACTTCCTGTTCCCTGCAGTCACTTCCTGTCCTGGCGAAGTCACTTCCTGTCCCCCACACGGTCACTTCCTGGGTTGCTGACATCACTTCCTGCCCCCCCGTGACTCCCCCTGGCGCTGACGTCACTTCCTGTCCGCGGGCCACGCCCTCACCTGTAGATGGCGGTGAAGGGGTCGTCGGTGTCCACGCCCACGGCCCGGCCGTACTGGCTCCGCCCTTCCCTGCGGGAGGGGCAGGGGGCGGGGCTGAGTCACGGGGACCACGCCCACGGGAAGTCCCCAGGGTCACAGGGAGGGGCCTGGCACGGCGGTGGGCGGGGCTTCGGTGATGTCACCACGGGGCAGAGGCAAGGGACCCCGCCCTCCGTGACCTGCTGACCCCACCACAAACTCCGCCCACGGCAGGGCACGGAGGGCGGGGCCGGTGGGAGGGGCTTCGGTGACGTCACCGATGGGCGTGGCCACGAGACCCCGCCCTAGTCAGCCCCCATGACTTCCTCGGGTGACCTCCTGGCCCCGCCCACCGCACGCCGTCTGCCAGCCGCGCCCAGCAGAGGTAGGTGGTGCCCGCGAGGTAGAGCAGGAGGCTGCGCTGCGACAGGGGGCTGCCCGACACCAGGAAGGCGGACGCCAGGGCGGAGTTGGTGTAGGCGGGGCCTGCGGGGGCGGGGCCCGGACGGGAAGTGACGTCGTCGCCCCGGGCACGGGAAGTCGGGGCGGGGCTCGCTGTCCTCTGCGGCTCCGCCCCCGGGCCCCGCCCCGTCCGCCCCCGCCCCAGGCCCCGCCTCACCGCGCCCGGGCCCCGCCCCCCGCCGCCGCCGCCGCCGCAGCAGCCCCAGCCCCGCGCAGGCGTCGAGCAGCAGCCGCGTCCCCCGGGGGCTCAGGCCCGACGACCTCGCCAGCGCCGCGGCGTCCACGGGGCCCAGGGCCGCGGCGTCGAACACGCCCAGCGCGCAGCCCGCGAACAGCACCTGGGGCAGGGCGGGGCGGGGTCGCGGGGGTCACTCGCGGTCATCCTCCTGCCTCAGACCCCCACTCAGAGTCATCCCCCTGCCTCAGACCGGGACTCAGAGTCATCCCTCTGCCTCAGACCAACACTCAGAGTCATCCCCCTGCGTCGGACCTGCACTCAGAGTCATCCCCCTGCCTCAGACACGGACTCAGAGTCATCCCCCTGCCTCAGACCAACACTCAGAGTCATCCCCCTGCGTCGGACCTGCACTCAGAGTCATCCCCCTGCCTTAGACCCGGACTCAGAGTCATCCCCCTGCCTCTGACTGCACTCACGGTCATCCCCCAGCCTCCCACCCAGGGTCCCGCCCCCGCCCCAGGCGCCCGTGCCCCGCCCGCCCGCACCTGCGAGGCCATGAAGCCGTGCGCGAGGTCCATGAGGGCCCGGAAGCCGCGCTCCTCGCGGGCGGAGACCCCGGGCCCCGCGGCCGGGCGGCCCCTGGGCATCGCGGGAGGCGAGGTCGGCCGCGCCCTGAGCCCCGGGCGGATCCGGATCAGACCGGGTGGGGCGGGGCGGGGCAGCTGATCCGGATCAGGGCGGCTGAGCCTGGGCTGCAGGCCCCGCCCCCGCCCGGTGAGGTCACTTCCTGTGCCAGAGCCCGAGGGACCCGCCCCTGGTGACCTCACTTCCTGGCCCTGGTGGGCTGAGGCCACGCCCCTGATGACGTCACTTCCTGTCCCCAGGGCCGAATCCCAAAGGCCCCGCTGATGATGTCACTTCCTGTTCTGCTGTGGGCGTCATTCCCGCCCCGATGACGTCACTTCCCGTCCCCGCCCCGGACTCCCACGATGCTCCGCCCCCTCGGTGATGAAATCCCCGCCCCCACTTCCTGTCCCCCAGGTCCCGCCCACCCACGGCGCCCAGGAAGGAGCAGAGGACGCGCGGGGTCACGGGGGTCAAACTTTATTTCTCAGGGCCACGCCCATCCGGGAAGCCACGCCCCAGCCCCGCCCCCCAAGAACTCAAAAAAAATAAACAGCGAGAAAACAAAGATGGCCGCCCGGGTCCGCGGCGTCGTCGCCCGTCAGCGCGGTGGGCGGGACTTCCGGTCTCCGCTGGGCGGGGGGCGGGGCCTCAGCGGCTCCAGGCGGGGCGGGGCCGGGGCGAGCGCGAGCGTTCCCGCTCCTCACGGTGGCGCCGCCCCCGCTTCCGGTCCCGCCCCCCGTGCTCCCGGTCCTCGCGGGCGCCGCGGGGCAGGGGTGGGCGGGGCTCCTTCCCGCCGACATCACAGGCGGCTGGGGGCGGGGCCTGGGGCGGGGCGGGGTCCGAGCCGCGCCCCTTTCCTGCTGCTCCGACCCCGCCCACTTCCTCTGCGGCGCCACTTCCGGTTCCCGCGGCGTCACTTCCTGTCGTCCCCGCGTCGACTCCGGCCGCCGTGACGTCACTTCCTGTCTCCGGGGCGCCACACCCTGCCCGGGCGACGTCGCTTCCCGCCGCTCCCGGGTCACTTCCGGTCGCCGCCGCGACGTCGCCCCCGGCCCCGCCCCCGTCGCCCGGGAGGCCCCGCCCCGCCCCGGCCGCCCCCAGCCGTCCTCGGGCCACGCCCCTGAGCGCGTCGAGCACGGGGCGGAGCAGGGCGTCGGCGCGGGCGTCGGGGGCGGGGCCGGGGGCGTGGCCGGGGCCGGGGGCGGGGCCGGGGGCGGGGTCCCCGGGGCGGCGGGCGAGCAGCAGGGCCACGAGGCGGCGGCGCAGCTCGCGTTCTCGGCGCTGCAGCCCCAGCGCCCGCCGCTTCTCCTCCTCCACGCGGCGCAGCTCCGCCTCCTGCTGACGTCGTCGCTCCTCGGCCCGGGCGGCCTCGCGGAGTCGGGCGGCCTGCGGGGGGCGGGGCGGGGCGGGGCGGGGCGGGGTCAGGCGGCGGGGACACGCCCACCGCGCCCGGCCACGCCCACCTGTCATTCACTGGGCGCTGTCTGTCGTTCACCGGCCCCGCCCACCGCGCCCAGCCACGCCCACCTGTCACTCAGCCCCGCCCCCAGGGCGCCCACCGTGACAGTGGACCTGACCTGTCCGTCACCCGGGCCCCGCCCTCCGTGCCGGGCCACACCCCTGGGATCCCGGGCCACGCCCACAGCCGTCTGTCAGCCGTCAGCCCCGCCCTCTTGTCACTCAGCCACCCCAGCTCCGCCCCCAAGCCCTGACCTGTCACCTGAACCCCGCCCACTTCTGCCAGCCACGCCCTGGTAGCGTCGGCCTGGGGACGGGGTCATTTGCATGCATTTGCATATGCGAGCGGGCTCATGAATATTCCAGGACCAGCGCCAGGGCACGGCCAGCTCATTTGCATCGTCACTAAATATGCATGAGGGCGATTAGACTATGCAGACGAGGCCACGCCCACACAGCAGGAGCGGCGCCCAGAGGCCCCATTTGCATATTCATGAGTGCAAATGAGCAATGATCCACAGAGCTCGTCGGCTTCCTCTTGAATATGCATGAGGCCGCTTTGAATATGCAAATGAGGCAGGAACCACAGAGCGGCAGCCACCGGGGGGAGCCCTTGGCTTGCATATTCATGAGCAGATTTGCATATGCAAATGAGCACGGGCGGCTCAGAACTCATCGACTTTGTCTTGAATATGCATGAGGCCGCTTTGCATATGCAAATGAGGCAGGACTCACCGAGCAGCGGCCACCAGGGCCAGCCCTCGATCTGCATATTCATGAGCCCGGGGAGACGCCCCGCCCGCCCGCATCCTCCTGAATATTCATGAGGCCACGCCCGCCCCCCACCCCGGGCTCATCTGCATCTCCCCGCCCACCTCGGCGCGGCCCAGCAGCTCGGCCACCAGGCGCAGCGACTGCCGCCGGCGCAGGGCGAGCAGGAGACGCCGCTCCTCGGCCCGGGCCCGGCCCCGCCTCCGCCGCCGCTCCTCCGCCCGCAGCTTCTCCACGCGGCGCCAGCTCCGCCTCTGCTCCCGCGCCCGGGCCCGCTGCTCCCGACGCCGCCGCTTCTCCTCGCGCCGCCGCGCCCGCTCCTGCGCCTCGGCCTCGCGCTGCTGCCTGCGGGTGGGGCGGGGCGGGGCGGGGCCGTCACGGGACACGCCCACCCCGGGGCCACTTCCGGTCAACGCCGGGGGGCCCAGGGAGGGACGGGAAGTGACGTCGCCACCCGGACGTGCCCCGCCCTGGGCAGGAAGTGAGGTCTTCGGGGACAGGAAGTGATGTCATCCCATGGACAAGCCCCACCCAAGCCGGGAAGAGATAAAGGTCAGACAGGAAGTGACATCACCAGGGGCACCCAACCCCAGGGAGGAAGTGACTTCATGCGGGTCAAGACAGGAAGTGATGTCACCACACGCACACACCCCTCTCGGAACAGGAAATGATGATGTCAGACAGGAAGTGGTGTTGCCAAAGGCAGGAAGTGACATCACTACCCGGACCCAGACCAACAGAAGCAGGAAGTGAGGTGGCCGGGGACAGGAAGTGATGTCACTACACCCCACCCAGAGCCGTTAGTGATGTCAGACAGGAAGCGGCAGCACCAGAGGCAGGAAGGGAGGCCCCCCCAGGGACAGGAAGTGATGTCACACGCCCCGCCCGAGGCAGGAAGTGACTCCGCCCGGGGCGGGCAGCGACAGTCGGGGCACGGGAAGTGACGTCACGGGAGGCCCCGCCCTCACCGCTCCTCCGCCCGGCGCCGCTCCTCGGCCTCGCGCTCCCTGCGCTTCTGCTCCTCGCGCTGCAGCTCGAGCTCCCGCAGCTTCTGCCGCTCCTGCGCCCGGCGCCGGATCGAGGCCTCGCTCAGGTGCTTGGTGACGTCGAAGGTGACCTGGGGGCGGGGCCGCGGGCGGGGTCACGGGGCGTGGTCACGGGGCGGGGCTGGGAGGTCGAGGATGACGTCATCGGGTCGGGGGAGGGGTCGGGGGCGGGGTGAGGGACGCGGTGGGCGGGGACCGAGAGCTGAGGGGCGGAGTCTCAGCTCCACGGGAGGCGGAGCCGACCCGGGACGACCTCACAGGTTCAGGGTAGAGTTTGGGGTCTCGGGGGCGGGGCTCAGACGCCGTGATGTCATCCTCGGGCTCCCCGACCACGCCCTCTAGACCCCGCCCACCTCCTGAGACGTCCCGGCCCCGCCCAGCCACTTCCTGCTCCTCCTCTACAGCCAAAGCCCCGCCCTCCGGACCCCGCCCACCACGATGACGTCATACCCATACCCACTTCCGGCTGACATCACTCCCCAGGCCCCACCCCGCCCGCCCATCTCCCGGATGACACCGCACCCTCGTCCCCACCACCGAGCCCCGCCCCGGCCCCGGGCCCCGCCCACCTTGAAGCCGCAGGCCACGGCCTTGCCGTCCTCGCCGCGAAGCATGAGTTTGGTCCCGCGCAGGGCGGCCATGGCGCGCGCGAAGCCCGCGTACTCGCGGTACTGCACGTAGGCCTCGAAGTGGAGGTGGCCGCCCAGGCCGAAGGTGTGGAAGCCCCGCCCCGCCGCCTCCCCGCGGTACGGGTCCAGCATGGGGATGTCCACGTGGCGGATCTCGCCGAACGCGCCGAACACCTCGCGCAGCACCGCCTCCGACGGGCGCTCGGACCCGGGGGCGGGGCCGGGGGCGGGGCCGGAAGTGGGGCCGGAAGTGGAGCCGGAAGCGTCCTTGGCGGCGCCGGGGTCGGACCCGGGAGTGGCCGTGGAACCGGAAGTGGACCCGGACCCGGAAGTAGAACCGGAAGCAGACCCGGAACCGGACCCGGCGGCGTCACAGGACCCGGAAGTGGAACCGGAAGCGGACGCGGGCGCGGCCGGGGCGGGGTCGCGCTCGGCGAACCAGCGGCAGGGCAGGCCGCGGAGGTGCAGGGTGTCGGGGCGCTCGCCGGGCGTGGCCTCGTCCATGTCGGGGGCGTCGCGGAAGAAGGCGTCCCAGTCGCGGCGGGAGGGGGCGTCGGGGCGGAGCTCGGCGGCGCGGACGCGCAGGGCGTCGGGGAAGCCGGGCAGGCGGAGGGCGCGGCCGTCCAGGGCGGCGAGGGCGGCGCGCGCCAGGCCCCGGTTCTCGACCTCGCCCTCGAAGCGCACGAAGTCCAGGCCGCTGCGCGCGATGCGCAGGGCGGAGAAGGGGGCGGCGCCCGCGCCCGCCAGCGCCTTCAGCCGCTCCATCACCTCCCAGTTCGACACCGCGCGCCCCGGCGGCCGCCGCCCCGGCAGCTGCACCGCCACCGCCAGCTTGGCGATCGGCTTCAGGTACAGGCCCCGCGCCGGGCACAGCGCCACCGCCTCCGACGCGTCGTGCACGATGGTGGCCGCCGCCGACATGGCCGCCGCGCCCGCGGGTGGGGTCGCTTCCGGTCGCGGAGGGCGTCGCCTGACGTCACATGAGGTCGCTTCCTGTCCCGAGAGCTCGTTTCCGGTCCCTGCGGGGTCACTTCCGGTCGCCTGTGAGGTCACTTCCTGTTAAGTCAAGTCACGTGCTGTCAAATGAGGTCACTTCCTGCCCCGAGGGGCCACTTCCTGTGAGGTCACTTCCTGTCACATAACGTCAACGCTCTAGCCCCGCCCCGCACGTCTCTGACCCCGCCCCAGCCGCTCTAGCCCCGCCCTACGCTGCTCTGACCCCGCCCCGCTCCCTACCCCGCACCCACAGCTGTTGTAACCCCGCCCCGAAGCCGCTAACCCCGCCCCCGAGACCCTCAGGCCCCGCCCCGGACTCCCAGAGCCCCACGCGCGCCGCCGGCGCGGCCGTCCCCGCCCCCACAGCCTCGCCCTCGGCTCCCGCAGGCCCCGCCCCGCCCCCGCCGCCGCCGCGGACCGGGACGAACCGGACAGAACCGGCGGGGGCCGCCGCCACTCACCGCCGCCGCGCTCCGTCCTCGCCGCCGCCCGCGGGTCCGGGCTGACGCGGCTTCCGCTTCCGCCGCTCGACTCCGCCCCAGGCCGGGCGCGCGGGGACTTCCGCCCGCCGCTCCGCGTCACGTCCGGGCCGCGGGAGCCGCGTCTCGGGGCCTGGAGTCGGGGCCGCAACCGCGCAGGCGCAGAGGAGACCGCGGGGGCCGGGCGGGGCCTCGCGAGATCTCAGGCCGGAACCGCGGGCCGCGGCGGGCGGGACTTCCGGGTCCGCGTCCTTCCCGCCGCCTCCGCCGCCTCCGCCGCCGCCACGGGAACCGCGCGACCCCGCCCACGCTGACGTCACGGGCGCGCCGCCGCCATCGCCATCGCCGCGCGCGCGGGAATCTCGCGAGAGCCGCGGCGGCCGCGCGGCGTCTCCTCCCCGCCGCTCCCGGGACCGCGGCGCCGCCGGGTGACGTGGGAGCCGCGCGACTCGGAGCCGCGACCCCGCGCCGACCCCGCGCGCGTCCCCCCGGCCCCGCCCCGATGTCGCTGACGTCGCCCGCCCTGCGCCTGCGCGGCCGCCGCGTGATCCTGGCCAGCGCCTCCCCGCGGCGGGCGG
>NW_018393795.1:0-5678 GCF_900095145.1 Mus pahari | reverse complement strand
TGACCGTTAGGGGCGGAGTCGAGCGCGAGTGACCGTTAGGGGCGGGGCCGGGCGCTGGTGACCGTTAGGGGCGGGGCCGGGCGCGCGTGACCGTTAGGGGCGGGGCCGGGCGCGCGTGACCGTTAGGGGCGGAGTCGAGCGCGGGTGACCGTTAGGGGCGGAGTCGGGCGCGGGTGACCGTTAGGGGCGGAGTCGGGCGCGGGTGACCGTTAGGGGCGGAGTCGGGCGCGGGTGACCGTTAGGGGCGGAGTCGAGCGCGGGTGACCGTTAGGGGCGGAGTCGAGCGCGAGTGACCGTTAGGGGCGGGGCCGGGCGCTGGTGACCGTTAGGGGCGGAGTCGGGCGCGGGTGACCGTTAGGGGCGGAGTCGGGCGCGGGTGACAGTTAGGGGCGGAGCCGGGCGCGGGTGACCGTTAGGGGCGGAGCCGGGCGCGGGTGACCGTTAGGGGCGGAGTCGGGCGCGGGTGACCGTTAGGGGCGGAGTCGGGCGCGGGTGACCGTTAGGGGCGGAGCCGGGCGCGGGTGACCGTTAGGGGCGGAGCCGGGCGCGGGTGACCGTTAGGGGCGGGGATCGCGGGGGCGTGGCCAGGGGCGGAGCTTCGGGTGAAGTGATGTCAGAGGACAGGAAGTGACGGCAGGGGACAGGAAATGACCCCGGCAGGGACAGGAAGTTGTGTCTCAGTGACAGGAAGTGACCTGGCCTTGACAGGAAGTGGTGTCAGAGGGTCAAGAAGGGGTGGGGCTGAACACAAGTGATGTCACTGTGGGCGGGGCTGACACTGATTGATGATCCATGGGCGGGGCTAACACTCGATGAAGTCACCGTGGGCGGGGCATAGCTCAGTGATGTCACCGTGGGCGGGGCTGGCGCCGGCTGATGAAGGCAGGGCCCGGGCACAGCCCGACTGATGTCACGGTGGGTGTGGCCGACCTCAGTGGTGTGGGCGTGGCTGACGCCGGATGACGTTGCCGGGGGAGGGGCCGACACCGATGTCACCCGCAGGGCGTGGCCTTCGAGGTGGTCCCTCCCACCTTCCCCGAGACGCTGAGCCGCGCGGCCTGGCCCCGCCCCCAGGACTACGCCCGCGAGACGGCGGCGGGGAAGGCGCGGGAGGTGGCCGCGCGCGTGGCCCAGGTCGGTGGGCGGGGCCCGAGGTGGGAGGGAGGGAGGCGGGGTCGGCCGGGCCACGCCCCCCGCGAGTGACCACGCCCCGCCCCGCCCCCAGGAGGACGCGGAGACCCCGACGCTCGTCATCGGCGCCGACACCGTGGTGGTGAGTGAGGCCCCGCCCCCTGCGCCGGCCACGCCCCGAGTGCTTCAGCCACACCCACTTCCTGTGACGTCAGTCGCTCACCTCAGGCCCCGACCCTGTTACCCAGACCCCGCCCTCTCCTGCCTGACCCCGCCCCGAGGCTGACCCCGCCCACTTCCCAAAGGCCGTGGAGGGGCGGATCCTGGAGAAGCCGAAGGACCGGGAGGACGCCGTGGCGATGCTGCGCCGGTGGGCGGGGCCAGGGGCGTGGCAGAAAGTGACGTCATGAAGATGTCGCCTCAGGGGACAGGAAGGGGCGGGCCAGGCAGCGTGGTGGGCGTGGCCTCGGTGTGTGACCCTGTGTGACCCCGCCCCCTGCGACCCCGCCCCCAGGCTGAGCGGGAAGCAGCACAGCGTCATCACGGGCGTCGCCTTGGTCACCTGGGGCGGGGCAGCAGGTGAGGGGGCGTGGCCACGGGAGGTGACGGGACTTCCTGTCTGAGGTCACGGGATGGGCGGGACTTCCTGTCCGAAGACCCCAGACTCCACCCCTGACCCCGCCCCCGTCCCCCGCAGGCCCCGCCCAGGAAGTGACCGCCTTCCACGAGGAGACGCGCGTGACGTTCTCGCCGCTGTCGGAGGCGCTGATCCGCGAGTACGTGGACGGCGGCGAGGGACGGTGAGGCCCCGCCCATGGCCCCGCCCCCGCCCCGCCAGGCCACGCCCTCTGCTGGATTTGCATCAAATGATTTGATGAATTTTTCATGAAATTTGCATAACGCGGGATGACATCACCCTTCCCGTCTCTGTGCATTTGCATAAATTAGCATGAATCAGCATGGATTTGCATAAATTTGCATAAAGCCGGATGGCCTGCAGCAAGGGGCGCCCGATGAGGTCAGGCCTCAGATCTGCATAGATCTGCATAGATTTGCATATTTAAAGGGACGGGAGCCCCGCCCAGCCTCATCTGCATACCCCGGGCTGCTGTGGCGCAAGCAGAGCCGTCCCCGCCCTGACCCCGCGACCCCCACGTGACCCCCCCGACGTCGGGGTGACCCCGGCGTGACCCCGCGACCCCGCCCCGCCCCGCAGGGACAAGGCCGGGGCCTACGCCATCCAGGGCCGCGGCGCGATGCTGGTGGAGGGCGTGGCCGGCGACGTCCTGGCCGCCGTGGGCTTCCCGCTCAACCGCTTCTGCCGCGAGCTGGCGCGGGCGCTGCCGGGGGCGCCGGGGAGTGACGTCACCGCCCCCGCGGCGGGCGCGCAGGAAGTGAGTCCCGGGGGGCCGGAAGTGACCGGGGTGGGACAGGAAGTGGTGTCACTTGGACAGGAAGTGGCACTGCTCTGACAGGAAGTGGCGTCACGGGTGGCAGGAAGTGACGTCATCCACGCTCGATCCAGACTCTCGTGTCCCCGCCCCACAGGAAGTGACGTCACCCGCGACAGGAAGTGATGACCTGGACGGCCGGAAGTGAGGTCGCCGTGGCAGGAAGTCTCACCTGGATGCCTGACGTCACCGACCCCAGACAGGAAGTGCAGCCGGCGACAGGAAGTGACGTCACCGACCCACCCCCACACTTGACGTTGGACTCTGACCTCTCGGCCCCCATTGGATCCCCGACCCCGGGGGCGGGAGGAGGAGGCGGGGCCAATCCCCCTCTGTCACGCGGCACCGCGTGGGCGGGCCACACCCCATGCACGAATAAACGATGTCGAGGAAATGTGTGGGCGTGGTCACTGTCGGTGGGCGTGGTCACTGTCGGTGGGCGTGTCTGGCGGGTGTGGGCGGGGCAGGCTATGGGTGGGCGGGGTTTAGACGTCTATGTAAATGTCGGGGCGGGTCCGAGAGCCTGGGGGCGTGGTCTCAGAGCTGTAGGCCTGCCCACCGGTGGGCGGATCCTCACCCTGACCCCGCCCCGACCCTGACCTACCACGCCCTCAGGCCACGCCCACCGTGACCCAGAAGCTCAACCCCTGCAGCTCAGGCCACACTGGGCGGCGCCCGGGAACCTCGGGAGGCCACGCCCACGGGAACTGCGTCTCCCATGATGCCCTGGGACACACTTCCTGTTTTGCACAGGAAGTGACATTCATGAGAGTGGGCGGGGCCGACGCTGACTGAAGTCACCGTGGGCGGGGCCGACACTGACTGAGGTCGCCGTGGGCGGGGCCCACGCTGACTGAGGTCACCCTGGGCGGGGCCGACACTGACTGATGTCACCGTGGGTGGGGCCGACACTGACTGAGGTCACCGTGGGCGGGGCCGACGCTGACTGATGTCACCATGGGCGGGGCCGACACTGACCGAGGTCACCGTGGGCGGGGCCGACACTGACCGAGGTCACCCTGGGCGGGGCCGACACTGACTGAGGTCACCGTGGGCGGGGCCGACACTGACTGAGGTCACCATGGGCGGGGCCGACACTGATGTCACCGTGGGCGGGGCCGACACTGACCGAGGTCACCGTGGGCGGGGCCGACACTGACTGAGGTCGCCCTGGGCGGGGCCGACGCTGACTGAGGTCGCCCTGGGCGGGGCCGACGCTGACTGAGGTCACCCTGGGCGGGGCTGACGCTGACTGAGGTCACCCTGGGCGGGGCTGAGAGGCCCCGGAGCTCAGGGCGAGCGGGTTCCCCATTTGCATAAAGCCTCAGGCCCCGCCCCGCCCCGCCCAGAGTCGCACAAACCTTGTCCTCCGTGTGCACACACACAGCAGCACGCGGCCCCGCCCTAAACATGGCGGAGGCCATGCGGCGGCCATGCGGTCGGGCGGCCATGCGGCGTGGGGGAGGGGACGGGGGAATGAATGATCAGGCCTGAGGCAGGGGATTGACTCTGAGTTTACTTTCCAGCCAAGGCAGACACCCCTGAGGCAGGGGATTGACTGGGAGTTGTGTTGACTGCCGGGCAGGCAGGCAATGTGAGGCAGGGGACTGACTGGGAGTGGGTCTCAGGCCCAAGGAAGGCAAAACGGAGGCAGGGGATTGACTCTGACTTGAGTTTCCAGTTAGGCTGAGGCAGGGGATTGACTGTGAGTTGTGTCTCAGGCCCAGCCAAGCGGACAAGCAAAACGGAGGCAGGGGATTGACTCTGATTTGTGTTTTCTGAGGCAGGGGATTCACTGTGAGTTGAGATTCCAGGCCCAGCCGGGCAGGCAGGCAGGAAGACATGAGGCAGGGGATTGGACTTAAGTTCGGTTTCCAGGCCCAGCCAGGCAGGCAGGCAGTTCTGAGGCAGGGGATTGACTCTGAGTTCACTTTCCAGCCAAGGCAGACACTCCTGAGGCAGGGGATTGACTGTGAGTTGTGTCTCAGGCCCAGCCAGGCAGGCAAGCGAAACGGAGGCAGGGGACTGACCCTGAGTTGTGTTTTCTGAGGCAGGGGATTCACTGTGAGTTGAGATTCCAGGCCCAGCCGGGCAGGCAGGCAGGAAGACATGAGGCAGGGGATTGACTCTCACTTGAGCTTCCAGCCAGGCTGAGGCAGGGGATTGACTGTGAGTTGTGTTTTCTGAGGCAGGGGGCTGACTCTGAGTTGTATTTTCAGGCCCAGCCAGGCAGGCGGGCAAAACTGAGGCAGGGGATTGATTCTGAGTTGTGTTTTCTGAGGCAGGGGATTCACTGTGAGTGAGATTACAGCCAGGCAGGCAGACATGAGGCAGGGGATTGGACTTAAGTTTGGTTTTCAGGCCCAGCCAGGCAGGCAGACGTGAGGAAGGGGACTGACTGGGCGTTGTGTTTTCTGAGGCAGGGGGCTGACTCTGAGTTGTGTTTTCAGGCTCAGCCAGGCAGGCAGACACACCTGAGGCAGGGGATTGGCTCTGAGTTTCTTTTTCTGAGGCAGGGGATTCACTTTGAGTCTCATTTTCACGCTGATTTTTTATTCTCTAATCTTTATCACTCCAGCCGGAGGCAGGGGGTTGACTCTGAGTTGAGTTTCCGGCCAGGATGAGGCGGGGGATTGACTGTGAGTTGTGTCTCAGGCACAGCCAGGCAGGCACACAGGTCTGAGGCAGGGGATTGACTCGGAGTTGAGTTTTCTGAGGCAGGGGATTGACTCTGACTTGAGTTTCCAGCCAGGCTGAGGCAGGGGATTGAATCCCAGTTGTGTTTACAGCCGGGCAGGCAGGCCATGTGAGGCAGGGGATTGACTCTGAGTTCTGTTTTCTGAGGCAGGGGATTCACTGTGAGTCTCATTCTCATGCTGATTCTTTAAGATTCCAGGCGGAGGCAGGGGACTGACCCCGAGTTGGTTGTGCAGGCCCAGCCGGGGCAGGCAGGCCCGAGGCAGGGGACTGACTGTGAGTCGTGCCTCCCGGTTGGCCGCCGGGGGCCGCCCGTCACGGGCGCGCGTCCAATGGGGCGGCGGCGGGCGGGACTTCCCCCGCGCGGCCCGCCCCTTCCTGCCGGCCGGGCCCGGGCAG
>NW_018393794.1:0-16626 GCF_900095145.1 Mus pahari | reverse complement strand
GACTGCTCCCGGGCAGACACCCCTCCTCGGACGGAGAAAGGCACCGGATGACCGGAAACAGACACAGGTTCCTTCCCAGAAGCTGTGACTCTTCTCCAGTCCGCCCTCTCCCCGGCAGTGCACTGGAGCAAAGATGGCTCACCTTCTTGTTCAGACCTGGAGACTGCTCCTGGGCAGACACCCCTCCTTGGGCGGGGAAAGGTGCTGGATGCCAGATCAGGCCTGGGGACTCCCCCGCAAACACCTCTCCAACTCTCCTCAGGCGGGGAAAGGCGCTGGATGCCGGATCAAGCCTGGGGCCATCTATCCTATCTTAAAAGACATAATTCTACACTTGTCTCATGTCCTGGGTTTCGATTGTATGCCAACTGAAAAGCATCCTCTCAAATCTATATCATCTTTCTCAATGCTAATCAGCTTGGGTTGGCTATGAGACTACCAGTCTTTGACCCCGTCAGAAATCCAAGAACAACTAATATTACCTGAAAATATGAGAAACACAAAACATACCTTCCAAAACTTAGTCAATTTATAGAAACTGCCAACCACCTTGATAGCCCCTTGCACTTCGAAAGGTTGGAGCATAGGTCTTCTGCCTTCTGGTCTAGGGTCATCTGACAGACCTTTGTAATGCAGAATTTTGAAGGACTGATTACCATGTCTTGGCAGAGATCGTCAGTAGATTATTCCATATAGTATGTCCTTTTTCTGGACAGTATTTTGTCAGTTGATGAAATGAGACAATTCTTGCCTAGTGGCTCTCTCGCCATAAGTAAAGCAACTCTATTGATGCTCAGTTTCTTCTTTGAATCCTAGAAAGGGAATGCTCTCAGAAGCAGATTTGTCTCAACAACAAGTTAATAAATAACATTAAATGTCACATTCTGTGGATTTCTGACATTTTTGAAAACCAACTATATATGTAATAAAATTTGGACTTTTCTCTGTTAACTACTCTCAACCATTTCTAATTAAAATAATTGAAAACACCCTAATGATAAACTCAGAGCCACGGATTTCCTATTTGGCCCTTAACTCACAAGCTTAATCATCTCAAATCAGTTTCTCATAACTGGGTCTAAGCCTTGTATTCTTAATTGTGTTGTATAGGCACAATGCCTATGTAAGAGCAACAATCCTCATTTTATATCAATAAAAAATTCACACTAATGAAAATGTTTAATTTGTATCAAATAAATTCTGTATCAATGTAAGATATAGCTATGTAACATTTTGCTGGAGTAAATTTGCTAACCTATCCCTATTTGTCTATTCCTATAATTTCTATGATATTACTATATCCCCCCTTCTTTCCTACCCCCCAACTTTTTTTACCTAATAAGGAAGGATAGAGAAGAGAAAAGGAAAAGTAGAAATCCCTAAGTTTAAGCTATTTCCCTTTACATTTGTAAAGTATCCCTTAAATGACAACATATTTATAATTGAAAAATTAACCAGAACCATCCACCCCAACATAAGGAACTGAGATGATGCTCCTCTTTTGTCTGCTTCCAGCTGAATCGATGCAAAGAATTCCCTTCTGGGGGCCCAAAGGGAAATAGGAAGGTTGGCTTTGTCAAGGAGAGCTAGCTGGCATCACTTCCCTTTTAGTCACTGTATCCTGAGAAAGTTAATTTCTTAGCTGACATTTAGACTATAACAGTATGGAAGCCTGGATAGGCAAGGTAGCTGTTCTGGAAAAGTTCTAGAAGCAAGTCTTTGAAAGAAGAAGTTTCAATGTAGTTGAGGTAGAGTTATGCACCAAGCTGGAATGGATGGTCACAGAATCTCAGCATCCTAAAGTGTGAATCTCTTCAGGACAGTCTTTCTCTTCTTTCTTTCTGCAGTATACAAAAGTTAAAAGCAACATATAGTTCTGTAAAGACATTCACATGGAGAGTGCAGGGTGCACAGATTGGTCAATGAATATCAATAAAGATCAGGTTACTTTGATCACATAATCAAACTGCAATATAACTTTGTATACTTTCCCTCATAAGGAATGGTATGAAATAACAAGTGATGAGAAATTAGTACCCAGTAAACACCATCACACATACACTATGTATTCTGTTGATTAGTCTCCCTTTTCTTCTCTGTCACCAAGGTCTTCAGGAGGTCTCCCTCTGTTATGTCTGATTTGTATTAACTTGGAAGGAACCCACAGGTTTTCTTTTCCTGTGGAAACATAGGCATACCTCTCTCCCAGCATAACACATTTCCCATTTTCCTTTCAGATGTCAGAATATCCTTAATATAAACAGGCTGATTTAGTTCAATAGTTCTTTCCAAAACATAATGCCTTTCAGCAGCTGTGGTGTTTTGCTCATTAACATTTAAAAATTTTAAGATTAATAAAGCACTATGTAAACTATCTTTGGGGTTTTGTTGATCCCTTCTGCCTATTAAGCATCTCCTTTAGAGTTTGGTTAGATCCCTCTACAATTGCTTGTCCTGTGGGATTGTGTGGTATGTCTGCAACATGTTTTATATTATAATATTCAAAAAATGCTTCATCTTATTAGAGATATACACAAGACTGTTGTCAGTTTTAATTTGTGTGGGTATTACCATAATGACCATAGCTTCTAATAAATATGTAATTACAGAATCAGCCTTTTCTAATGCTAATGCAGTTGCCCATTGAAATCCTGAATATGTGTCTGTAGTATGGCACACATATTTCAGTTTGCAAAACTCTGTAAAATAGAAAACATTCATTTGCCAAATATCATTTTTGGGGGTACCCTTAGGGATAGTTCCTGTAGGCAATGGAGTTTGGCTGTATAATGAGCAAGTAGGACATTGCTGCACAGTTTCCTTGGCTTGTTGCCAAGTGGTAAAGAATCCTTTCTTTAAACCTTTGCTGTTAATGTGGTGTTTTTTTACAGAATTCTGAAGCCTCTAGTACACTTCCTATTACTAGTTGATCAGTTTGATTATTACCTTGTACCAGAGGCTCGGCAGACCTGTACAGGATCTTAGGTGTGATATACATAGAAAGTAACTCTTTCTGATCATTTGTTGTAGCTTAATAAATAGTGAAGTCAATTCAGAAGCAACCTGAATAAGTTCAACAGTCTCTATGTATAAAACAACTCTTTCTGCATATTGAGAATCAGATACTATATTAAGAGACTCCTGAATATCTGACAACACCATGATTATGGCATATAATTCAGATTTTTGAACTGACTTATAGGGACTC
Organism: Mus pahari; assembly: GCF_900095145.1. NCBI lineage: Eukaryota > Metazoa > Chordata > Mammalia > Rodentia > Muridae > Mus > Mus pahari. The sequence continues at coordinate 13,418 of NW_018393794.1, read as the reverse complement.
TCAGACACCTTACTTACATCTTCTGATTTATATACTGCCTTTTCTGATTTACTGGCATCAGTGTAAAATGTAGGAGTTCCAAATACTGGAGTTCCCTTTATTACACGAGGGAGAATCCAATTAGTTCTTTTTATGAACTGAAGCTGCTTGATTTTAGTATATCTGTTGTTTATCTCTTCTAAGAAGCTACTGCATGCTTTTTGTCAATGTTCATCTTGTGCCCATAATGAGGCAATTTCTGTGTTAGTAAAAGGTATGACAATTTCAGCGGGATCCATTCCAACTAACTATTGAAGTTTTATTTTTCCTTTTAGTATCAATTCAAAGAATTTCTCAATGTAGGTTTTTAATTTATTACTCTGTTTATGTTCTAAAAAAATCCATTCTAGGACTGGTGAGATGGCTCAGTGGTTAAGAGCACTGACTGCTCTTCCAAAGGTCCTGAGTTCAAGTCCCAGCAACCACATGGTGGCTCACAACCATCTGTAACAAAAATCGATGCCCTCTCCTGGAGTGTCTGAACACAGTTACAGTGTACACACATATAATAAAATAAATAAATAAATCTTTTTTAAAAAATCCATTCTAAGATATAATCGTCCTTCTGCACAATAATTCCTATAGGGAAATGAGTAGAAGGTAAGATAATTAAGATGCAGGCCATCTTTGGATCAATATGATCTAGATCTGTATCCTGCTATTTCCTTTCTATCAAAGCTAACTCCTTCTCAGCATCAGCTGATAGTTTCCTTGGGCTACTTAAATCTTTACCACCTTGTAAGGGTTGAAATAAATTGCTTAGGACTTGGTAATGATGACAGTTTTGTTGGAGCACCATAACATGGTGTGGGAAGTGAAGACAAATCAGATGCCTATTGCAGTACAGAAACTTCTGCTGGTGATGGAAAAGAGCATCAGGAATGAATGACTCATTGAACTTGTTGTAGTGTAATGAGAATTTGCCATCCTCTTCAGGATACAACTCCTATGATGAGCACACGGAGCTTGATGACCTTCCTGAACTTCAGGCTATTCAAAGAGACCCTATCCAATCTGCCATATACCAGCTAAGTTCAGATGTATCTCATCAAGAATATCCATTATCGTGGAGCCAGAATACCTCAGAAATACCAGAAAATACTCACTGTGAAGATGAGGTGGACTGGCTAACAGAGTTAGCAAATATTGCCACTAGTACACAAAGTCCACTGATGCAGTGCTCATTTTATAACAGATCATCTCCTGTGCACATCATAGCTACTACTAAATGTTTACATTCCTATGCATGCCCACCACCAGTGTCCTCTTCTTCAAAGATCAGACTAGCCTTCCTTCATGACCACTGGAAGGAAGAAACACCAGTAAGACACGAAAGGGCAAATAGTGAGTCAGAGTCTGCCATTTTCTGTATGTTCTCCCTGTCAGATGATGATGATCTGGGTTGGTGCAATTCCTGGCCATCCACCATTTGGCACTGCTTTCTGAAAGGCACATGGCTGTGCTTCCATAAGGAAAGCAATAAGGAATGGCAAGATGTGGAAGACTTTGCTAAAGCTGCCGGCTGTGATAATGAGGAAGAGATCACAAGAGCTATAGGTCTGGTGGTCTAAAGTTGTTATCCCATGAAGAGAGTGTGTCATTCAGTGAGTCTGTGCTGAGGTTGACATTTGATCCTGGTACAGTAGAAGATGGCTTGCTTACTGTAGAGTACAAGCTGGACCATCCTTTCTATGTTAAAAATAAAGGTTGGTCATCACTTTTCCAAGCATGACTGTGGTACAGCATGGCATTCCACACTGTGAAATTCATGTTGGTGACATATATCTAACTCCTAGACACCATGATGCCATTAATTTTGATAATTCAGGTGTTTTTGATACATTTAAAAGCTTTGACTGCACACCTATGGACTCTTCTGCGGTTTATGTTTTGAGTAGTATGGCTCGTCAGCGCCGTGTATCTTTGTCTTGTGGAGGAACTGGTACTGGTCAAGAGTTTGTGGGATCTGAATGCAGTAAAAGCTGTGTTTCACTTGTATCATCATAGCTTTCTTCTAGTCCTATGTGTGCTAAAGCTGTCAAAAGCCACAGCTCAGGGACTGTGAGTGCCACTACTCCTAATAAGTGCAAAAGACCAATGAATGCCTTCATGCTTTTTGCCATAAAATACAGAGTTGAATATACTCAGATGTATCTGGGGAAAGATAACCAAGCCATAAGCGTGATCCTTGGTGACAGGTGGGAAAAAATGAAGAATGAAGAAAGGAGGATGTACACATTAGAAGCAAAGGCTTTGTCTGAAGAACAAAAGCCTTTAAATCCTGACTGTTGGAAAAGGAAAAGAACCAATTCAGGGTCTCAACAGCATTAAACCTGTTGCTTGTGTTTGTAAGTCTGTATCTGCATAAGTACTGACTCTGGATGGAAAAGCTTGGAAGACCTTGGTCTCACCATTTGTCCTGCATTTGTGTGACCATAAAATGCTGGGAGCATCAAGTTTTGTAATGATTTAATGGGTGAGGATTGATTTCTCCTTTAGAGCATTAAGTAAGCTACAACTATCAACATTGTAAAACAATTTGCCTTATTTTCCTTCTAAACTTCATATATCTATCAGGTAATATAGGCCTGAAAATTGATATCCTGAGGTGCTAAAATACAGTAGAAAGATGTGTATACGTATTTTACTTTAAATTGTACGAAAGGGAATTTAAAAATATGCAACTACTGTTTATATATCAGCTCCTTACTGCTTATTAATCTGTACTGTACCCACGATATCAGAAATGAAGCAGAAGCAGCCTTTCCATGAATAGCCACCACATGGCCCAGCATCTCTGCCAAACACAGTTGCTTCTAGTATGGCAAGTGTCAAGATACAACATAACATGGCAAGTGGATGGTGTCATTGTCTCAGTTCAAAGAGCCACCTTCTTCAGATAACATGGGCATTTGTTAAGTGGATGCACCAGTGGGCAGAACACCTCAATGATTACCAGTGGGGCCCAAGCCAGGCCAAGGTGCAGTCAGGTAATAGCATTGGGACAGTCACTGTAATGCTGCTGTTATCAGTCATCACCATTGTATTTTACCATATTCCCTGTCTCCTCAGTCACATATCCCACATCTATGTTGTCATTGTCTCTCTATGGTGGGGGCAGACTTTGCACTTACTGCAGTGCAACACTTGCTCTTACTCCCCCCGGCTTCTAAAACAGAGCAAGTACTTTGGCAGTACAGTTGCTTTTGCTCTGAGCTTCTCATATTACTTACCAAGTGATAATTTTGGTTAGTAATTACAGCTGTAAAATTGATTTAAATTCATTACACTTGTTAAACATACTGCCCCTCAATTTTGCACACTATATTTTTGTATATTATTTCAAATAAAATGGAAAAAATCTCAAAAAAGAAAGAAATTGCTTAGCTCTTGAGTTGCCAAGCCAATCATAAGCCACAGCCAGTTGATATCTCCCAGTAGCTTCAGAAAGTCATTAAAGGTCCTTAGTTGGTTTCTTCTGATTTTCACCTTTTGTGGCCTAACAATTTGCAGATTCATTTTAATCCCTAGATAACTAATAGAATTCCCTCTTTGTATTCTCTCTGAGGTAATTTGCAATTCCCAGGAAGGCAAGGGTTTGTGTTCTTTTTACTTCATCAAACATTCTCTCCACAATAGTTATAACTGGATCAGTCAATAAGATGTCATCCATATAATGATAAATAATGGATTGGGGAAAATGTTTGTGAATCATCTCCAATGGCTGTTGTACAGAATATTGACACAAGGTAGGGCTATTAAACATTCCTTGTGGCAGGACCTTCCAATGATATCTTTTTATTGTGTGACCTCTATTGAAGGTAGGCACTGAGAAAGCAAAGCTTTCCTTATTGGATTCTTGTAGAGGAATTGTAAAGAATCAATCTTTCTGATCAATCACTATGATAGGCCATTCCTTAGGCAACAAGGGTGCAATGGGATTCCAGGCTGCAAGGAACATCAACATCCTTCATTTGCCACATTTCTGTTTAATGACAAATACTGGAGAATTTCAAGGGCTGGTAGACTCCTCTATATGCTGAGCTTCCAGATGTTGTTCCTGGACTAGCTGTTTTAATGCCTGTTGTTTTTCTTTTGTCATAAATCATTGATCAATCCAAATGGGTTATTCAGTCAACCACCTTAGTGTTAAGGCTGTTGGTGTCTTGGCAGTGGTTGCTCCTTTGGGTATAGCTAAATTGTCAACCTCTGTTGTATCTTGATCATGGACAGCTTGAACACTCTGTAACTACCTTTGATAGTATTCTGTAATGAATTTAAAACTTTTATTAGGAGTCTGATGGGCTTCATGGCTAGGTACTGAGACTGAGAGGATATTAATTCGGGTTTTCCACTGCTGTAACATCTATTCCCTATAAGTTAATCAACCACATGTGGCCTCAATTTTCCTACCTGACCTTCTGGTCCTACACATATAAGCCATCTGGTACTTTGTTTTATTTGAGATAAGATCCCAACTCCTTGAAATTGGATGTCTACTTCTTGAAGTGGCCAACTTACAGGCCAAGATTTTGGGGAGATACTGGTGGCATCTGCTCCAGTGTCAACCATTCCTTCAATCTCAATATTGTGTACTAGCATTCTTAGTTTTGGCCTTTGATACTCTAGAAGTTTGCCAAAATAATTTGGTTTTGGTTCCCTTTGAGGCTTTTTGAATTGTCTATAGAACTTGCCTCAGCCTTGTCTGGTCTCAGAACATCTGTTTTTGAGGCAGTGACATTTAACTGTCCTGAGGAAGAGAACTCTCTGTCTGCCATTGGGGCTTTCCCTTTTTTTTTTTTTTTTTTTTTCAGGGTGTTGCTCCATTCATCTCTTGTTGCTCTACATTCCATAGTCAAATGTCGGCCTTTGCCACATGTTTGACATATTCCAGAAGGAATAGGGCCTCTTTTGGTATTACTTTGGCTTTTCCTGTAGTCATTTCTGAGATGACCCCCACACACCAAAATTAAAACATTTTGAAACCTTGGGTGATTTCTAGGTGTCCAGTGGCAGCTTTTCCTATTACAGTAATATCAGATGAGTGAGATCCAACATCAGCTGTATATCTAAATCACTCATCTGTTGATGCTGACCTTGCACTCCATGGTTTAATTGCTTCCTTGCATTCAGCATTAGCATTTTCAAAGGCTAAAGACTCAATTATTGCCTTTCTTGCTGCTGAACCTGATATACTCCTTTCCATAGCTGAGGTTAACCTTTGTAAAAAGTCAGGGAAGTTTTCTTGTGGACCTTTTATTACTTGAGTAAATAGTTCAAGTCTTTTCTCTGATTCTGCAAGGTTGTCTCAGATCTTTAAGGCTGACAATTGACACAATGCCAGAGTTTCTTCATAATATACAGCCTGTACCTCTACCTCAGCCAGTGACCTTCACCAAGCAGTTAGTCTGTGGAAATCTCTACCCTTGGCTCTATTTTGTTGTGTTATCTCCCTTGCCTCATCTCTCCACCATATGAACCATTGTAAATTTGTAGCAGGTTCTAGTATTGCTTTTGCCATATCCTTCCAGTCTTGAGGTATTATTCTATTTTTAATAGCCCAAGAAATTAGGATTTGTTTTACAAGTGGCTATTTCATTCCCAAATTATTGACTCTTTCTTTAAATTTTCTCAGATCTAACACATCTATAGGTTGCCATCCAAATTCCTGATAACTCTGTGGATAAACTTTGTCTGGAGGTCTTTGTTGGATATTAACCAGATAGACTAAAGTTTGTTTTATAATAACTTTTCATTGGCTTTCTCTGATTTTATCATCCTGAGTATTTTCCTTAATTGAAAGTTTAAATTCCTCCCTTAATGTCTTTGTCCACTCTTCATATCTCTTCCTGTTACTTGAGCTTCTGTATTCAATGTTCAAGGTTCTGCCTCCACATATTGATTTTTTTCTTTAAATAGCAATTCCAATAGTCTGCTGTCCATTTTATTTTGATTGATTAATTTTATTCTCCAAGTCTAGTTTCCAATCCTCATTATTTTCTTTCTGCTGCTCAGTTTGATGTGTGAGCTGCTACATCCTTTGTTCTAACATCTAGCTCCTGACTCCTACCTTCATTTTCCTCTTTCTGTCTCTTATTCTGATCTATAATCTCCTATGTCTTCACTTCTGGTGTTTTCTCTAAGCCACGTTGCCAAGTCTTTCATTGCCAATTTCTCTTTCTGTTGTTCATGCTGCTCTATAATTTCCTGTATCTTCTATTCTAAGCCCTGCTTCCATAAACTTAGCTTCTCTTTATGTTGTAATTCTAACATTGCATCTGCCTTATTTTGATTTGTGAACTCCTGTAAATTATCCTCTAGACTTTGCTTCCAAATTTTATCTCTATCTCCTTGCTGTTCAGTATGATCTATGAGCTGCTGCATCCCTTGTTCTAGATTCTTTTCCAGGTCTAGTCTCCAAATTTCATTCTCCTTTTTCTGCTTCTTATTTTGACCTATGAAATCCTGAAACTTTTGTTCTAGTGTTTCCTCTAGACTATGTTGCCAAGTCTTAAGCTTATCTCTCTGTTGCTCAGTCTCATCTATGAACTTAAGAAATCTTTGTTCTAACATCTCTTCTAGCTTCTGTCTACAACCTTCATTCTCCTCTTTCTGTCTCTTATTCTGTTCTATAATTTTCTATGTCTTCAATTCTAGTGGTTCTACAGTTACTTGCAATCTCTTTTTCAAGGCAAGAAATTTTTTATCTAGGACCATGTCTTTTGAGAAGACATAATAAATCAAGAGAATAAATATTGTAATACTGGTAAATGGTAAGGTGTCTATTTCCTCTAAATCTGTCACTGTCAAGCCATTCAAAATATTATCATAAAGATATTTATTGTGTGTCTCATCTTGAAGTATCTTTATATCAATGAATTACCTTGTCCAAAACCCTTTTTACCTTTGTCTCCCTATTCTTTATTCATGGGGAGGGTTGAGTGTAGTAAGATTCTCATCATCTGTGTCTCTGTTTGGGGGTGGGGAGGCAGGGTAGGGGGCGAAGGATATGGGGAATTAAATACAGAAAGGCTCTCTCAGGCAAAGATACCCTGATTAGTTCACTGTGTCTGCCCAAAAACTATCTCAAAGACAGTTGTAGTCCAGGGTATCCTATTCCTCCCTACAGCTCTAGGCTTAGGAGCTGCCCCTGGCTGTAGTTCTCTGTCTGGTAGTTGGTCAAGCAAGCCTCTCTGCCTTTCTCTATAGGCCCTTCAGACTCAGTTGTTTCCAATCCACACTGCTGCAGCCTATAACACTGCCTAAGTACTATTCCAGGGTTGGACAGCAGTGAACTTTTATCTCAGGTTAGTTGAGTTCAAATCAACATATTGGTGTCATTTTGTTGGTAATTCTCCAAGCCAACTATGCCCCAGCAATGAAAACACAACTCAGTTAATATGAATACAAGCGGTGCACCTATATTGGGCAGATCTACCACTACACTACCATCTTCACCATCTATGACACACCTTATAACTTACACTTTCTCCAGGCAATGTGCTTCTGCTCTGCTGTCCTTCTACCTCCTCCCCATTGTCCTCTCTCACACACACACCTCCTTCTTCTCTCTCACAACTCTCAGCTCCACCTTCAAATCGTCAACTCTAGCTTTTATTTTACAAATTAAGGTGGGAAGAAGGGATACAGGAAGTCACCTAAGTGCTGACACAATCTTTGTTCACAAACCCTCCCAGAAGAACAGAATTAGCATCAAATTACAAATAGCCCCAGGGCTATCCACAACAGGGGTATGATTGTTTTTTGATTAGAAAACTGTCCTGATTTACTCATATGTTTGTGCATTTGTATCTTCATGCACACAGACAGACATGTGGGTCTGGGTACCAGAAATTTTTCCATAGAAATCTCTGTCCAGGCTGAGTGGGAAGGATCCAGGGAAGGGAAGCCAGTACAGGCAGGAAGATGAAGTCTCTGCCACTCTTTCCAGGTCTCTTGCTAACTCTGAGATGCTCTGAATTGAGTCAGGTTGGGCTAAGCCGTGGAAAAGCTGACAATCAAATGAGGAGTGCAGCAGGACCTCTGGTGGCTCTTCAGAAGAGAAGATCTCTTCCCAAGTGTTACACACAGCTTTTGGAACAAAAGACTCAGATGAAGGAATAGTTCTAGCATACCTTTAATTCCCTGCATGGATTTATATACATACAGTTCTGGGGGTGATTCGTGGTTTGACAGCAGGTACCTCTAATTGGCTTGGACTGAGAGGTTGGGGAAAACCTTATCTGCAAGTGGGAAAGCTTGATGCTGTTCCTATGTGGCTGATAGTCACGCCTCTCCTGTGGGGGCTGTGATAACTTCAACAGGAGCCAGGGGTCCAGGAGACATGTTCAAATGCCTGCTGTCATGTGGGTGAATTATCACCACCGGGTCCTGGGGTTCAAGATCTAGCCTCAACTGGAAACCAGGATGTCTGTGTGTAGCCCGTTATGCACCCCCCTCCACACAAAGAGAGGGTGGGCAGAGAGAGAGAGAGAGAGAGAGAGAGAGAGAGAGAGAGATACAGAGACAAACACACAGACAGAGCGCTCCCATGGGCAAGGCCCAGGAGAAAATAATTTTAGGAACGATTCCTGCCATTAATATGCCGTTTCTGTTATTATTAAACATATGTAACAACCACTAAGTATTAGCCAACCCTTTTGAACAGATCTATGCAGATGTATGAAGATGTACTACCTTGTAGTGATGCTTTATAGGATGACTTCTTAGTTCTTAATGATGATCCTATGATAATTCCTAAAATTATATCAGTATTTATTAAGCTCTTTTATAGTAGGACTGCTATTTGGTCCTTTTCTGCTAGTCAAAACTGCAAGGGGAAGTCTGTCAGTCTCCCATATGACACCAGTTAATTGCTTCTATATAGTAGGAAGACTTTCTACTATTCAGAGCATATTCCAAGAGGTTGTAAAACAATTAATCAAATGTCATCTAAAGGTAGGTAACCATTTATTATAGGTGATAGGACAGAAGATAAAATATTGACTGGATTTATCTATACAAAACTTCACTAATATCTTAGTTATGACTTTTAACTTTTAATGAACCTATGGAGCTGTGACATGTGATAAATGTTTAGCCAGATAATTACTCCTAATGGGTATACATGTTATTCATGCATAAACAACATAGATAGAAGTTGTAAATTTCTATTTCAATTTATGATTTGATTTTATGTGTTGACTTGTGATGAACTTTCTAACATATGATCATGTGTTCTGAAAGATGTATAAGTACTGAGGGCAAAGAGATGAGAGAAAATTTTTCCCATTTCCCACTTAAGATCTTTCTGCACTTTGCCCTTTTCTTAGATAGCTTTCATAGGAAACATTTTACAACTTAGTAATAAATGCTATAGTCACGTCTGAGAGTTCCCTTTTTCTTCCTGTAACTTCAGATTAGCATACTAAAAGTTAGAGCTGCACAGTTCCTGCTGAGATAGAACAAAGGCCACATTATTTAATAATGACAACTATTTAATAAATAGTTGTCAATTGCCTAAGCCAGCAACTTTTAACCCTTTAAAAGAGCAAGAAAGATTTTTGAAATTTTTAGAAGTAATCATCTGTATTTCAGTATAGTTAGAAAGCTAGAACATCTGGAGATCCTAAGACATTAAAGCTACTCCAGAATCCTACTCTGTGCTGTCTCTACCCTCTCCAGGCTGGGAAGCTCCCAGCATCTAAATTGGTGCCTTGGAACAGGGACTTTGAAGAAGGTAAGTCTAAGTCAACATAGATAGGAATCTCAATTGGGTCTTGCAAACCCCTTGGCCAGGGAGTGCACAGTTACAGAGGGTAAGAAATAGTTGTTATTCCCTACTGCCATCAGCAAAGGCTGATATTGGCTACGATCAGCCTGGTTACACCAGGAACCATCATCTCTGGCTTTAATTGTTTACTGCAATCATCACTGGTTAAGAGTAGATGTCATCAGCACCTTGTCGATTTGCTTGGGTACAGTCAGTACCCAGGTTATGCCAAGAGGCAACATCTCTGGCTTTAATTGCCTGCTGCCTTCAGAAGAGGTGGATAGTAGGTGCCATCATCATCTGGTCAGTTTGGTTGGGTACCATCAGTACCAAGATTATGTTAGGAGTATAATTTTATACCTGTCATCTTATACCTGTCAGGATGGCAAAAATCACTAGTACTGTGAAAGCTCATTCTGGTGAGGACGTGAAGTGAGGGAACCAATCAATCTTGATATCAGCTATACCAGTCTATGCCATATACCCAAAGGATGCTTCATTATAGCATGAGCACATGCTCAACCTCATTGCTACTCAGTGATGCTCTATTCATAACAGGCAGAAATCTGAAACAAATCTAGATGTCCCTCAATAAAGAATGGATATATAAAATATGGCACATTTATACAATGAAGTATTACACTCAGTTGAGTTGACCTGTCTGCCTGTCCCTAGTCCAACAATAAAATCTACACTAAATTCCTTCCTAGGGAGATCAATGTGTCCCCATAGTCCCTTACTCCATAGTTAGCATCTCTAGGTCTGTGGATTGTAGTTTCTCTTCTATTTAATGGATAATAGTCACACATAACAAAACACGTATTTATATTTCTCGGTCTGGAATACCACACTCACTATGATTTTTTTTTTTTAGTTCCATCCCTTTGCCTGCAAATGTCACAATGTCAGTTGAGGGGTGGTATGAAAACCTAGCACAGTGTAAAATTCCTAGAATACACAAAGCCAATCTGTTGAGATCCACAAATAATAGGGAGATGGATTCCCAGCTGGCCATCTCTTGTCACCAACCAAAGTTACCAATACAAGGACTGGTTCTATAAATATATATATTTCACACCAACATTCCAGTTGTAGTGCCTTTGGTGCAGAAGTGTACTCTGCAGGCTACCCAAAAAAGAGATATAAACACCAATACAGGCTCAGAACTCTTTGATGACAATACTATCCTGCTTGCAGTATATATTGGGGCAGTGATATCACAAAGCATGTAGGATTTGACTTAGGGCCCACTTCAGAGTATAGAGCCCATTTCAGACACTCAGGTTCAGACTCAGGAACCTAGAGCAAAATCAAATATATTAGTATTTTTTTAAAAAAAGAAAGGATGGGAGGAAGGAGGAAAGAAGGAAGGAAGGAAGGAAGGAAGGAAGGAAGGAAGGAAAGAAAGAAAGAAAGAAAGAAAGAAAGAAAGAAAGAAAGAAAGAAAGAAAGAAAGAAAGAGGTGGTAAAATGAGTTCCAGTGATGTTCTGCTATACTAATGGCTTGGTGCCTTTGTCATTGGAGTCGTTTCCTCCTGAATCAAGTGGGAATGAATGCAGAGACCTATGGCCAGACAGCTCTGAAATGAATGTCTCTATCAGTTCCTTCCCCTCAGGAATAGGGTAACCCAATAGAGGAAGACATGAAGAGTGTGGGGGAGCCAAGAGAATAGAGGATGTCATGAGATTAAGGTCTTCTAGAGCCTCATGAGTAACTGGGTAGGGTTCATGTGAGTTCACAAAGAATGAAGCAGTAAGCAGAGAGCGTCCACTGGTCTGCACTGGGTCCTCTGTGTATATATTGTAGCTTCTACTTTTGTGATTTTATATGATTTCTGAATGAATGAACAAGTGTGTCTCTTGCTCTTGTGTCTACTCTTGAGTTCTTTTCCTTCTATTGATTTGCATTGTTCAAGTCAATGTGATTTTTGTTGTTGTTGTTGTTTCTTTACTGTATCTTTGTTAGGTTTTGTTGTTGTCTTTAGTAGACTGTTCTTTTTAAGGAGAGGCAGAAGGGGAGTGGATCCAGATGGGAAGAGATGTGGGGTGGAGGCTGGGGGACTGGGAGAAGGAAGGGAATTGTGATCAGGATATGTGGTAAAAATAAAAGTATTAATAATAAAACAAAAGAAGCTACCAACCTTGAAATTCCAGGTAGAAGACCAGAAGTTCATTTGAGAAATCTAACCAGATGTAAAAGAAAAAAGAAAATAAACATTTTACACTTTTTTTATATCATTGATATAAAGACACAGATTAATGGAATGGATGGAAAAACAGGATCCATCCTGCTGCATCCAAGAAACACACCATAACATCACAGATCCATAACCTCAGGGAAAAAGAATGGAAAAAGATATTCTAAACCAATGAACCTAAGAAATAAAATAATATAGCCATTTTAATATCTAATAAAACATATTCTAAACCAAAACAAAGCAGAAAAGACAGGAAAAGACTATATATAAACAAAGGAAAATCCACAAGAATTATATACCAATTTCCCTTATGAACAAAGGCATACATCTGTAAACTAATTATTTGCAAACCCACTCAAAGAGAACACATGAAAAAGACAATCCTCTATGATAAAGGAGAATTGATCCCAAAGATACAAGAATAGTCCAACATATATAAATTGATAAATATAAACTAGCATATAAACAAACAAAAGTCTTGGAGACACTAGGGATGCAAGGGACACATTTCAGCATAATCAAGGCAATCAATCCACAGAAGGCCCACAGCCAAATCAACTTAAATGGAAAAAAATTTGTCTTAGGGTTTCAATGCTGTGAGCAGACACCATGATCAATGCAAGTATAGATGACAACATTTAATTGAGGCTTGTTTACAAGTTCAGAGGTTCAATCCATTATCGTTGAGGTGGAAATTTGGCAGCATCCAGGCAGACATGGTGCAGGCAGAGCTGAGACTTCTACATCTTCATCTGAAGACTGCTAGCAGAGTACTGACTTCCAGATAGCTAGGGTGATGGTCTTAAGCCCACAACCACAGTGATACACCTTCTCTAAAAAGGCCACACATTCTAATAGTGTCACTCTCTGAGCCAAGCATATGCAAACCATAACAAAACTCAAAACATTTCCACTAAAATCAGGATCAAGATATTGATATCTGGTCAGGCACCTTTACCGCCTGAGGAGGGGTGTCTGCCCAGGAGCAGTCTCAAGGCCTGAACCTGCAGGAGGGCCATCTTTGCTCCAGTGCACTCCCAGGGAGGGGGTGGCCTTCAGAAGGGACACAGCTTCTGGGAAGGATCCCGTTTCTGGCTCCAGTCACCCAGCACCTTTCCCACCTGAGGAGGGGTGTCCTCCCGGGAGGAGTCTCAAGGCCTAAGCTGTAAGGAGAGCCATCTTTGCTCCCATTCCCTTGGGCTCCAGTCTGCACTAGCAAGAGTGTGGACCGCAGAAGATACACAGCTTCGGGACAGACAGAAGCAACCTAACTTCTGGGACAGACCCTGTTTCGGGCTCCAGAAATTTGGGCACCTTCCTCGCCANAGGAAAGGTGGCACCTGTGAGGGCTCTGTCTGCCAGAGCAGGCAAGAGAGTCATATTGTGTCCAGGGTCCCTCAGTGGCTAGT
>NW_018393793.1:0-16770 GCF_900095145.1 Mus pahari | reverse complement strand
CCACTCTTCCAAACCATCCCCATTCCTTCTTGTCAGATACCCAGAAACACATTCTATCTGGGAATCCACAGTGTCTCCACCTGGNGGGGACACAGAACAAGTCTGTATCAGGCAAACCACAGCCACCACATGCTTCTAAAATCCAATGAAGGTGANGGAAACCAAGGAGTGGAGAATTCACCCAACAAAGATAAGACAAGATATAAACACCTAGAATCATTATCAGCCCAAATTTACATGCTTAGATATCAGAATGAAAACATAGTCAAACAGCTAGCACACAATGCCTTTGCTAGAGTTCAGCAACCCCACTACCATAGGTCCTGAGAAATGAAAGATAGCTGAAGCATAATAAAGTCAGTTTACAAGATGCCCACAGTCAAGATCAACTTAAATGGAGAGAAACTCAAAGAAATTTCACAAAGACAAAGTTGACCAATTTCTCCAGATCCTTTCAATATAGTATTGGAAGTCTTAGCAAGAGCAATAAGACAACTGAAGGAGTCCAAGGAGAGACAAATAGGAAAGGAAGAAGTTAAAGTTTCTTTATTTTCAGATGATATAAATGTAAACACAAGTGACCCTAAAAGTTTCATCAGGAAATTCCTACAGCAGATAAACATTTTCAGCGAAGTAATAGGGTACAAAACTAACACAAAAATATTATTAGCCTATATACAAAAGAAGAATGGACTAAGGCAGAATATAATATATTGTGATTATAGCCTCCAAGTTCCTTCTCCCCCCTTCCAATCCAGATCCACACCCTGTCTCTCATTAGAAAAAATGAGGCATCTAAATAATAATAATAAAATGTAATATTAAATGAAACAAACAAGGTCACCTCAGGAGTAAGCACATGCTGTCCTGCTGAGGCCAGACAAGGCAGCCCAGTTAGGGTAAAGGGATCCAGAAGTGACAGAATCAGAGACAGGGAATCCAAGCTCCAGTTGTTAAGGGACTGGAATGAAGAGCAAGCTGTTCATCTGATATATATGTATAGGGGGCCTAGGTCCAGTCCATGCATAGTCTTTGATTGAAGGTTCAGTCTCTGTGAGCCCCCATGAGCCCAGGTTAGTTGGTTGTGTAGGTCTTCTTATGGTGTCCTTGAGCCCTCTGGCTCCCTCAGTCCTTCTCCTGACTCTTCTACAAGACCCTCTGAGCCCTGCCTAATGTTTGGCTGTGGACCTATGCATCTATTTCCTTCAGTTAATATATGAAGATTCTGAGATGAAGTTTATGCTAGGCTCCTACCTGCAAGCATAGCAGAATATCATTAATAGTGTCCATGGTATTGTGGTTGTTATTTTGTTTTTGTTTTTTAAATGTTGGGCATCTACAACTGATTGTGGGATCTGCCCTTAAGAGTGAGACTCCATTGGACAAAACTAACTTTACATCTGCATTTTTGTTTCTGGGTTATGAATGGGAACTGTGTCCACTTCTCAGTGCTGGGACCCAATGTGGTGCACCTGTGCAGGCCCTTGGCATGTTACCACGGTCTCTGAGAATTCGTATGTGCTTTAGTACCTATGTGTTTAGAAAGCCTCATTTTCTTAGTATTCTCCATCTCCTCTGGCTCTTACTTCCTTTTATCCCATAAATTGTTTTTGCTTCCTCTTTTGGAAAGTTCTCTGAGTTCTGAGGGAAGAGATTTGATAGAACTATCCCATTTAGGACTGGGTGTTTCTAAGTCTCATTCTTTGTCCACTGTTCAGTTGTGAATCTCTGTATTTGTTCCCATATACTGGAGGTAGAAGCTTCTCTGAAGACACTAATCCACAAATATTTCAAATTGTTGTGAGGAGTAATTTCATTGCTATCTTCGTTTAGTAGTGTTGTGTTTTCTCTATAACCCTGGCCTAGCTAGTCTCAGGTTATTGGCCATTTGAGCAGGATAGATAGGCTCCATCCCATAGAATGGGCCCTTGGTTCCAGGTGAATATTGTTTGGTTACTCCCATGCTATAGATGTCAACATTGTATGAATGTATTTTACATGTAGGTCACCATTGTATATAGAAGGGTTTGTATATAGAAGGGTTTGTATTTGTATTGGTGTTTGTCTTTCTTCTCTGGAAACTAGAGTACTTTCCAGTACTACAAACATTAGTATATCGGAGTGAAATTCTATTACTATAACCCATTCCTGGTACTAGAAGTTCTATCAGAGAGATGGACTCTATCCCCCTGTTACCAATTTTATTGCTTTCATCTATTTATATATTTTTGGAAGCTTCTACTATATTAGGTTTTCATACCACCCTTCAAATGACCCAGAGCTTTAGCTGTTCTTTCTTGCTTTTTCTCCCTCATCCTCCTTTCCTTTTCATTCCCTGTTTGATCCTCCAGTGCCAGTGCCCTCCATACCCATAGCTACTATTTATTATATTTTTCCCACCTAGGAAGATCCTATACTCCTATACTCCTCACTTACTCTATACCCATCTTCTGTGGCTATATGGATTGTAGCTTGCTTATTAATGACTTAATGAGTAGCATCTACATATAAGATGATATGTACCATATTATATTTGTGTTTTGAGGTCTGNATTACATTATTAAGAATGATATTTCTCTAGCACCAATATTCTACTGTGTAAATATTTTCTTCATCCATGCATCCATTGACAATCATCAAGGAAGTTTCCAATATCTGGCTATTATGAACAGAGTTGCAACGAACATACGTGAGCAACCATAGGATTTAAACTCCTTTGGGTATGCCCAAGAGTTGTAAACCTGGATCTTTACGGATATCTAATCTCAACTTCCTGAGGAACCACACAATGATTTTCATAGCAGCTGTACAAGCTTGTATTGCCATCAGCAGTGGATGGATGTTCTCTATAATGTAAGTTGTAGTCAGTATAAACTGTCAGGTCTAGACCCTCTATGTATTATCCCTTTCAATACATCCTAGTTAGGTACAACAAGAGATAAGCAAATAATAATAAANCAGAGCAACCACAACACACTGAATTAAGTTGTCAGTACCACACTCTTGTTATTTGTGGGCATTGCTAAGTAAGCTAGTGTGCTTGAAGTAAGCATATTGGTAATGCTACCGTGGGTATGGTAGTAAGAAGATTGCCAGATGACTGAAATAAAAATAGTTTGCTTATTACTGATACTGGTTTAGTAATTAACATTTGGTCCAGATATAGTGATATTGTGTAATATTTCATCTCTTATAAAAGTGTACAGCCTAAGCCTTGAGACTTTGACATGATCACACAAAAATGAAGACCAAATCAGTACTCAATGTTTCAGGAAGGTACTGTACATACTAATTCCCATAAACTCAAATTGTCATGAAAGTGTCATATTAAGTGTCTGCCCAAGGCCGTGTTTTTGCATGTTCTTGTTTTCTGCAGAAATATTCCCATTCCTAAATAAACCACCTTTAAATAGGAAAAAAATTAAGAGAATAATATATCCCCAAAGGAATAAATAAACCACACAAAAATCCTTATGAATTATCCTGTGATTTTTGTTTAATAATTTTGGGTCCAAAGTAGTGTGTATGTGATGATTTGGAGGGAGGAAATGAAATGGAGAAAGTATGTAGTTATACTATAATATGGAAAATTGAAATAGATAA
This sequence comes from Mus pahari, assembly GCF_900095145.1. NCBI lineage: Eukaryota > Metazoa > Chordata > Mammalia > Rodentia > Muridae > Mus > Mus pahari. The sequence continues at coordinate 13,167 of NW_018393793.1, read as the reverse complement.
TTAAAAAAATAGAACGGTGGAACCTGAAACCAAGTGAGAGGCAGGGTGCCTTCCACTTCACTTGTTTATTCTCAGAATAGGATCTGTTTCTGAAAATAATCCAACCTAGAGAAAAAAACAATACTTTCATTTCACTTTTAAAGAACAAGTAGGTTCTGTAAAATAGCAATACTTTAAGTTTTTGTAAGTGATATAACAGATACGTTTTAATGGAGAAGTGTGACAAGATATAGAAGCAACTAAAGGAAATAAAATGTGCCTGCATGGTCAAATTGAAGAAACATTTCACTTCTTCATTTTCTAAATATAACAATGAGTCTGGGGGCTGGAAAGATGGCTCAGTGGTTAAGAGCACTGACTGCTCTTCCAGAGGTCCTGAGTTCAATTCCCAGCAGCCACACGGTGGCTCACAAAGATCTGTAATAGGATCCGATGCCCTCTTCTTATATGTCTGAAGAGAGCAATAAAGTACTCATGCATAAAATAAATAAATAAATCTTTAAAAAAGTATGAGTCTGAGAATCTTTAACATAACATGTGGAAAAAATAAATTAAGGCATTTCATTGAAACTCAAGTTTTTTCAGCTCCCTTTGTCCATTAACTGTATCACCAAACCCTGTGATTATTAAGCTATAAATATTATACATTAGTCATCTCTGTTTTGTGTTTGTATCAAATTTGGAGTTACCTTTTACTTTTCTTTTTTTCAAATTGTTCAAGGCATATATTCATATAAATACAGAAGTTATTNTTAAGGACAATCAAGGTTATTATTTGTTCTGAAGTTTCTTTCAAAAGCAAAAATGATATGGGATTTAAAATACTGAGGAACTGATTATGTAACTTCTACACACCCTATTTTTCTTTTCCTCACNTAGTTAAACAGGAGTTTTAAAGTATACTGGGTATGCCACAGGATAACTTTGGAAGGCAGGTAACAAAGCTTCGAACAGATGAGCCCAGGGCCACGAATGGCCAGAACAGACCACTATGCTGGCAACTGAGCTCAGACAATGATTTCCATACCACTGATTTACTGATTCATAAGTTGGATTCTGAACAGAAGACTGCTTTCTAAAGCTGATCACCTCAGCCACCAACTTTGGTGGAAATGACTGCTGCTTAGGTAGGGTCTTCTTCTGTTTTATCCTAAGCTGGTGTCTCTAGCTGGAGGACCCAATGTTATAACCTAGATCTTGTATCTACATTCTAGATATAGAAAAACCAGAAGAGGGAGTGTTTTATTACTTGGAAGAAAGGGGTAGCAATGTCTAATCTTTATGGAAGTCACAGGTCATTGGTTGTTCATCACAGAGTTACTGTTAATATAAAGTAAATTATATGTAAATGAGCCACACAGATGNAAATATATAACAAGCATTGAGAAAGTATTATTTTTAAAAAGAATTGAAAATTTCTTTTTTGTTTAGGATCTACAACAAACCTGTTGGTACATGTGAAAAAAAAGCAAACTATTTAATGTCACAGAACACATTTCCAAAATTATTTTATATATTTGAAAGATCANTAATCTCAAAGAAAATAACTTTATTAACTAAAATGAAGACATTAAACATATTTAAGACAGAAGACAACAAAATACTAATAAACCAAATATTTGTTATTTACCCAAGTCATTTGGTAATGATAAGCCAATATTTTGTCAGCCAAAATTTATACATGAATGCTCATGTAAATAAGTTTAAAGTATAAGGTTAGAAAACAGAATCAATTTCCTTATGTTGTAACTCAGTTAACTATTAAAATAACAGGCTAGCATAAGTATTTCAGAAAAGATACAACTCAGTAAGAATCAAATGTAATTTGAATGCCTCTGCAGGTGGATTGAACAGTCCAGTGTCTGAATAGGTAAAAGGTCTGGTGATCAGTCATTTGTGGTAGTATCTTGAAAATCAAAACTGACCAAATTTTGTTATTATAGGTGTCAAATCTGAGACTAAATATACTATATACAAAATTTGAATAAAAAATGGTCTGAATATTAGAAACGGAGACAGAATTGTTTTACCAACTATAAAATGGGGGATTATTGTTTTTCACATCATTATGAAGCTTTTTACAAAAAGAAAAGAAAATATATAAGATTAAAATAATATGAAAACTAACAAGTATTATCAATGTATTTGATCTTGAGGGCTATCACACATCTGAAGAAATTTAGCAAAGGTGGATTACTACTGAAATACAAATCTCCACAGATTGGAGTGCTGTTTGTCAATATACTTCATGCATCTGGCAGGATTTCATCCAGCTCTATGTTTCTGTCTGTATCCATAGTACTTCATGAACTAGTAAAATCATGGGAGATTTAGAAGAGAAGTGCCTTCACCTTACATTGCTAATTGGCATATAAATTACTTAATTTTAGAAAACAATATGATCACATCATTTAAGAGAGTTAAATATTTTGTACAATTTGATTCAATAAGTCCATTCATCAGAATTATAAAGACAAAGCTTAATAACTTACAAATGCATGTATCAAATTACTTACAATAATTAAATATTGATGATAAATAGGTAAAATTACTGAATATAGATAGATAAATTTTAATATGAATTGAAAACTGTACTTCAGGAAAATTTCAACTGTAAGATTATGGAAATTAATCTAGTGATATCATATACATTTATATCAATACATACTAGTAGAAAAATAACTTTAAAATAAAATTTAAAAAATAAGTTGTTGACTTAAAATTATAGCATGATGGTGGACCTAGGGCTAATAGAAATACTTTTGTGTTTTTATTTTGGTGATTTTGCCTCTGCAAAAGTGTAAGAAATATACCGAGATTGTCAGGTCAGTGTGTCTGCATGTAGATGTATTAGGAGGGAAAAATTAGGGAATCTATATTATAAGACTGAAATATTTTATTAATTTGAAGAAACAGCACTTTTAATACTAAAGTACAAGATATAAAACAATATACATCCATAAGGATTTGATTATACAATATAGTTTATCTGTAAGAAAACAAAATAAAACATTGCTCTTCATTAACATTACAGTTTGAAGGAATCCCAATGAATATAAACACTGTGTATAATTGAAGTCAGAAACAACAGGAAAAAATGATTCTAACAGTGAATTTTGTACTCAACAGTAACTTCCTTACAACATTCTTTATAATCTCATTTCTCAGACTGTAAATAANAGGGTTGAGAGTTGGAGGTAGTACTGTGTAAAAGATAGAGAGCAAGGATTCTAAAGCAGTTGGAGAGTCTGAGGTTGGGTTTAGATATGCAAAGGTGCCTGTAGAAAGAAATAGTGAGACAACAAAAAGATGGGGCAGGCACGTAGAGAAGACCTTAGACCTGCTTTCAGCAGAGGGCATCCTGAGAACTGTGGAGAATATGTGGACATAGGAGATGACAATCCCAGTGAAGCAGGCAAAGGCCACTGCAGTCATGAAACTAAACATTCCTATTACTACAAGGTGATCATTAGAGCAGGATAGCTTGAGCAACTGGGGGACATCACAGAATAACTGATGGATTATTCTGTCCCCACAGAATCTGATAGAGAGTGTACCTGCTGTGTATAACGTTCCTGAGATGCTTCCACTTAGCCACACAGCTGCCACAGCCCAAGTGCACATTCTAGGACTCATGATGACCTCATAGTGCAGTGGGAGGCAGATGGCCACATAGCGGTCATAAGACATAACTGTGAGAATGGCCATCTCACTCCAGGCCAAAGCTGTGAAGAAAAAAATCTGCAGCATGCACTGTTCATATGAAATGTAGCCACTTCGTGCCAGGGAACTGTCAACATACTGGGGCACTGTGACAGAGAGGGATGAGAGGTCCAGAATGGAAAGGTGCTTCAGAAAGTAATACATTGGAGACTGGAGCTGTGGGTCCAGTGTTGTGATGGTGATAATGATGAAGTTCCCTGCTGAGCCCAATAGGTATGTCACCAAGAAGAGCAAAGCCTGTAATATTTGCATCTCATGTTTGTCAGAGAACCCCATGAGGAGGAATCCACTCATTGTGGTTATATTTTTCACAATCATTTTCATAACAGAAGCTGTGGTAGCAACTGGAGAATAAAATGATATATTAAATGGAGTAGAAAGACACTGCGGCATTATTCATTTTCATCAATATTTATTTCAATAATTCTCTCTCTTTATACTCTATTCATCTTCTATACTTCTTAAGAAATTTAAGTGAGAACACATTTTTCTTATCTCCATACATCTCACACTATTTGGTCATAAAGCCGTAGTTACAGAAAAATGTACTAGTGGTCCATCACTGGGTTCTTTGAAGGAATGTGGTTTGGTTTGCCCCATGAAAAACCACTGTTCCACTGACACAAGTGAAACCCATTGCTTTTCTTTAAGTCAGCAATAGTCAGTCAGTGATGTACTGTGGAATGAGTTTTTGAACACAGATTAGGTTGGCTATGTATAGCTTGGGCAGGGTACCATGTTAGCAAATAAAAAAGGCATTTATAGGAAATAGACCTAGAATTAAAATAGGGTTTGCTTGTCCACTAGAAATAGCTTTTCTCTTTAAAAAACAATGCTGTCATTATAGCAAGAGGATGTTGGTTATTGTAGAATCAAGTGTAAAACATGTTTTTATTACAGTGCAGGAGTTATTGAAATCAATGAGAAAAATACTTATGTAAGGGAAATACTCACATGACATTCTGAATTTAAATATTCTATTTCATTTTAAGAAATATTATAGGGGAAAGCAGCTTCTATTTGAATTCTATTTCCATTTAACTGCTGTCCATAGTACTTGACTTCAGGTGTAGCCACCAAGGAGTTATTAGCTCTTACCAAAACAGAGACAATTGCATAGATAGATAGTGATTTCTTGAGATGGTTTAAGATGTGGAGGAAAATGGCCAATATCCAATAAAAGACTGCATTTTTAAAGTCATTTATGATTCCAATAGAAGACACGCTTTAGATCATGTTCCTTTCGATATTTGAAGGATTGAAAATAACCCATCATTTACCCACCCCATGCAAGTTGCATTTGGTGTTTGGGGGTGATGAGCATAAATAGAGTGTCACCTTCCTGAATGTTTTTCTTTTTTTTGTTCCATTGGTGAGTTCTAGGCAACAAAAGCAAATGAAATACTGTCACATATTTTCAAGTTTACTTATAATTTGTATGTTTACAAATGTAATTGCAGAATAAAATTTGAGGTCACGTTTTTCAATGTGGAGACATTTTTTCAGTTAATGGCATCTGTTTTGTGACAGCAAAAACTCCCTCCAGATACTCACACCTCTTTCTGAAAAAAATGAACCTACATCCAAATACCTGACAGGATGTAGGATTTTGACTGTAGTTAAAGTGATCTTAGATCCAACCATGACATTAGGACCTGTGGCAGCAGCATTCTGAATTCAAACCAATGTGAGCTCCATAGAAAGATCCTCCATCTACATGAAAATAAAATACTGTTAAATAAACTAGATAACTTTGTATCATCTGGTACAGCTTTTATGTGTGAAAGCCTCTTTTCTCCTGCTCTGTGTACCTCAGTCATTACTTGAATCATTCTAGACTATTCTCATACTATTTGATTTCTTCAAAACTTCATATACAGAATAGAAATTAGAGCAAAGATCTTCCTTATGTGTCTCACAGTTTTTGTCTTTTCAAATTCTTTGCTTTCATAGTATTTATCTTTGAGATTGGTAAAATGATAAACAGATTTATAATTATTGTTCATAATAAATTTTATATTGGTTCATTAAAATTAACATTTCAATCTGATAAAACAAACTAGCTCATTTAATATTAATAGTTTAATCTGTCAAATCAAACCAGTAAACTGAGAGTTGAAAAAGCTGAATAACATTGATCATTCATGTAAATAAATGGGAGACATGTTTGGGTCATTCAGAAAATCGGTCTTGATCCACACAAATACTTTCATCAACTTTGAGTCAAGCATTTAAATAGAAAAATTTTAAGTGTTGGAGGCTTAAGTAACATCAAGTTATAATAATTTATACATATCAAAAATCACATAGGGACATGGTAATAATCACATTGAACATGGCTATTTGGGCTGTCTCTAATGTTGATATCTGAGAGCTGTTGAAGAAGTGCTTTAACTGGTTACAGAAGTGTCACATATGCAAGAATAAAACATGTTAACTTCTCTCATTCAGTAGTCTTTTCATATGGACTCTTATTATGTTTACATGAAACTTTAAAATCAATTTATTTTAAGTAATGTGCCCTTGCTTCCTTGTTATACTGATAATTTTGATTTAACAAACTAAGGTTGTATGATTTTATTAGAATTTACATAAAATACTTATCATTCCTCATCCAAGTTCCGGAAACTCACTCCAGGATAATATGTTTTACATGTGGCTCTCCAAGCTGATCAACAATTTCTCATATTTGTTGTGCACAATTGCAGACTTTTAAATCGTATTATGTCCCTAGAGAACAATTTGGGTGAGCTGTCTTCTTGCAGAGAGGGGATGGACTTGGAGGTGTACTCTCTTTTGAAAGGGAAATTTGGACTTAGGCAAAGGTACTAGATTTCTCTGACCCCATGTCACCTGGGACATGTAGTCCCTAAAATTTCCACACAGCTGTTGAATTGTTTTGTGATCCTGGGGTTTATTTGTCCCAGCTCAGTGGTTTTCAGTCTTCAGTAGACCTGTGAATCTCCAGAAAGCTGATTAGAAGTCAGAGCTCTAGGCACCACCCTGAGTGTCTCTGATTCAGCCATTGTAGACATTATGTCACAGGGCAGTTTCTGGTCTGAATACCACAGGTAGAGGGCTACTGTGTAGCAAAACTGTTCATTTCTGACCAGACAAAATTAAAATATGTAAATTTCAGTAGAAAAACATAAAAAAAAATTGTACATTTGTTGACCATAGTTTATTACAGCAGTTATTTTCCAATGAATTCATATCAACTAGACTAATGGAGGAAATCTAAACAGCAAATATTAATTGTATGTGAAGTGTCATGTTAGGAAATGATATGTACAGATGAATGTTGAGTATGGGCAAATCACAGATGATACTTTACAAAAATTGGTTTGTTCCTTAAAATTAATTATTGCTTTCTAAAGAACATAAAGCATTGCTTTTCTTTGGTTCAAATATAATCTCATGATTTGTTGAAACTCACCAACAGAAATACAATTATAGGATTTTGCCAAAACCTTCCTGTATATTTTATGGGATGCATTGTGTAGAACTTTGCCTAATTTGAAACATTGTTTAGTTGTAGATGGGTGATACCCAAATACTTTCGTGAAATCAATGGAATTGAGGGTCAAAGTGGATCATGATATTGCTTTTTATATCACTATTTTTTCTATTGCTGGAGAATAAGTTCAGCTGTGCTACCAAGATATATCTCTACAGCTATTCATAGTTAGATTTCTACACTGATAAGTAAACCAGGTAGGTGATCTTCACTGTTCTTCCAAACCTCCATTTCCAATTCTCCAATCTCATTCCCATTGTGCAGCAGACAGCTTGCAGAAGCCTGTCTACCCTCTCTACTTCCCTGTGGACTTCTACATCCACAGACCCTTGGGGCAGACCCAGTTTTCCTCCCTCAATCCTTCAGATTTTCTCAACCCTACTCTCCTAGCCTATCCTCATTCATTATTGTCAGCTCCTAAGACCTAGAAAAATATTCTCTCTGGGAATCCACAGTGTCCCCACTCTATATCAGGCCACCCAGAGTCACACATTCTCCTAAAATCCAGGGAATGCAACTGAAAGAAAGGAGTGGAAAATCCACCCTACAAAGACAAGATATAAACACCTAGAATCATAGTCAGCTCAAATTTATATGTTTATATATTAGAGTAACATCAGTCAAACAGCTAGCACCAAATGTCATAGCTAGAGCCTAGCAAACCTCCTAGTGTAGGTTCTGAGAAATATAACTAAAGCACAACAATGGCAGTTTACAGGAAGTACAAGACCTACTTAATGAAGAGAAACTCAAAGAAATCTCACTAAAAAGACAAGGTTGACAATTCTCTCCAGAATTTTTTTCAATATAATGTTGAGAGTCTTAACAAAAACAATAAGACAACTGCAGGAGATCAGGGAGAGACAAATAGGAATGGAAGAAGTCAAAGGTTCTTTATTTTCAGATGATATAATCGTATATACAAGTGACCCTGAAAATTTCACTAGGAAACATTTAAAGCTGATAAATATTTTCAGGGAAGTAGCAGGGCACAAAAAGATTTGTAGCCTATATACAAAAGAAAAATAGTCTAAGGCAGGATAAAATATATTATGATTTTCCGTTTCCCAATGTCTCACTTCACTGTCAGAACCTGTATTAAAACAATAAAAAACCCAGACATCTAAATAATAATAATAAAATATAGTATGAAACAAGCCAAAAATATTGCAATGGGACACACAAACAAACACGAACACACACACACACACACACACACACACACACACACACACACACAGTAAAAGTAGAAGTAATACAGACAGAGAAAACTCATGTGAACCACATATAAATGCAGAGATAACCATGTTCAAGCAACACACACAGGGGTTCAAAAAAGAAATTCAATCAAGAGGAATAATATATATGCAGAGTAACTGTAAGGTTTAGAAAAATGCCCTGATAAAATATTATACATACAACCTCCATAGATGCAATTGTGGTTGATTTTCTCCTTTAGTAATTAATATATTCACTTTATGTCCTGATCACTGTTGCCCTCCCTCCTCTCTTTCCAATCCCATCCTCCAACCTCCTTTCCCTATTCCATCCTCCCCTTCTCTTCAGAAAAGTATAATTCCCCCCATAGTACCCACCTTAGCATACCAGGTTGCCTCAGAACTAAGTTCACCCTTTCCCATTGAGGCCAGATAGGCACCCCAGTTAGGGAAGTGGAATCCAAAGGCAGCCAACAGAATCTGAGTCAGAGACAGTCCCTACTCCAGTTGCTATGTGACCATTATGAAGACAAAGCTACACACGTGTAAGGGGTCTATGGCCAGATGCTCTTTGGTTGGTAGTGCAGACTCTTTGAGCCTCCATAGGCCCTGGTTTTGTAAGTCNTCTTATGGTGTCCTTGACACCTATTTCTGGTTCCTCCAATCCTTCTAAGTCTTCCACAAGACTCCCTGAGCCCTGCCAATTGTTTGGCTGTGGGTCTCTACATTTATTTCCATCAGCTTCTGGATGAAGATTCTCAGATGACAGTTATGCTAGGCTCCTACGTGCAACCGTAGCTGAGTATCATTAATAGTGTTAGTGGGTTTGTTATTTGATATTTTAAGTTGTTTTTGTTTTTAGAGTGAGACTCAGCTGGGAAAACTAACTTTACATTTGAATTTTTATAAAAGTGTTTACTTTTCTTCTCAGTGCTGGGTCCCCAGCTGGTGCACTTATGCAGGCTCTGTGCATCCTACCAGCATCTCTGGGAAGTCACATGTGCTTTAGTACTCCTGTATTTAGAATGCCTCATTTCCTTAGTGGCCTACATCCCCTCTGGCTCTTATACATTTTTTGCCTCCTCTTTTGCAGGATTCCTTGAGCTCTAACTGGCAGAACTGATAAAGATATCCCATTTAGGAGTGAGTGTTTCTAGGTTTTTCATTCTCTGCACACTCTTGAGTTGCGAAACTCTGTATTTGTTTCCATATGCTGTATGTGTAAGCTTCTCTGAAGATGCTGAGCAAGGCACTAGTGTCCAAAGATTGCAGAATGCTCCAAGGAGTAATTTTATTTCTATATCCCCTTAGTAGTACTGGGTTTTTATCTATATCATTAGTATATCTAGTCTCAGGTTCTTGGTCATCCAACACTGTCAGGGATNGATTCCATTTTGTGGGATGTTTGGAAACTCCCATGACTTATGTGCCAACACTGTATCAATGAATCATACATACACCATTGGAGATAGAAAGGTTTGTGTCTGGGTTAACATTTGATTTCTCTGGAAACTTTCCAGTCTACTTTTTGTATCACAAACATCAGTCTACAGGGGTAAATGCCATTAAATTAACCCATTCCTGGTACTGGAAGTCCCATTTTGGGATGAGAGATGAGGTCAGTCTCCCCTGTAATTTGCCTATTTTAATGGTCGCATTCATATTATACACATATTTTAGGAAGCATCTACTACATTAAGTTTCCATCCCACCCTTCAAATGATGAAGAGATTTGTCTGTCCCGTCTTGCATTTCCTCCCTTACCCTCTTTTTCCCTTCCTCTCTGTGTTTGATACTCCTGTCTTAATGCCTGCCAGATACACTCATAACTATCTACTGTATTTTCCATTCCTAGGAAGATATAGCCCCTAGTCCCTAACTCTATACCTAACTTCTGTGGCTATGTAGACTGTAGCTGGATTATCAATGATTTAACAGGTAGTATCCAAGTACAAGTGAATATATACCATGCCAAATTTATCTTTTTTGGCTCTGAATTACAAAACACAGGTTGATGTTTTCCTAACTCCACCCAATTACCAGTGTATTTTTTAATGACTGAGAAATATCCCATTGTGCAAATATACCACATTGTCTTCATCCATTCATCCACTGACAATTATCAAGGAAGTTTCAAATTTCTGGCTGTTATGAATAGAGCTTAAGTGAACATGTGTGAGCAACAATCTCTGTAGTAGGATTTAAAGTCCTTTGTGTATGCCCAAGAGTTGTATAGATGGATCATGAGACTTATCTAGTCCAAACTCCCAAGGAACCACCACACTGATTTCTGTAGCAGCTTTAATTTGTACTATAAAGAGTTGATTGATGTTCTCTTTACTGTAAATTCTAGCCAGCATGAGCTGTCAGGTCTGGACCCTGTACATATTTGCCATTCAGTATATCCTTCATAGTCACAGCAACAGATTAACAACTAATTATGGAACAATAAAAACACACAGAATTAAGTTATTTGTACCACATGCTTGTTATTTGTAGAATCTGTTTTGTTTTGTTTTGTTTTGTTTTGTTTTGTTTTTTCAAGACAGGGTTTCTCTGTGTAGCCCTGGCTGTCCTGGAACTCACTCTGTAGACCAGGCTGGCCTTGAACTCAGAAATCTGCCTGCCTCTGCCTCCCAAGTGCTGGGATTAAAGGCGTGTGCCACCACGCCCAGCTATTTGTTTTGTTTTGTTGTTGCTGTAGATACTGTTAAAGAAAATAAACTGTACTTGACACAAGTATAGCAGTAGTGCTACAATGAGTGTAAAAATAATAAGTTTGCTAGATGACTAAGGAAAAAGTACTTTACATATTACTGATATTCNGTTTCATGATTAATATTCTGGTCGGAATGAAGTGAGATTGTACAAAATTCCATCTCTACAAAAGTGTACGGCCTAAGACTTGTGACATTTATGTAATCACCCACCCCCCAAAAAAGAGGACCAAATCATTACTCAGTGTTTCAGAAAATGTGCTATACACACTAATTCTCTTGAGCTCAGAGTGCCATGATAGCACAATGCCCAAGTGTTTGTCCAAGGCAGTGTTTGTGCATGTTCACGTTCTCTTAAGAAAACCTTCACTGAAAATGAAGCTCCATTAAGTAGGAAAATATTAAGAAGAGAATAAGATGTNCTCAAAGCAATAAATGAACAACACAAAAACCATAAACTTAGAAATTATGAGACAATTTAAAAAACTAAGAGAGCAATAAGCAGAATGCAGAGGGAAAGACCAAAAGAGAAGCTGCAAAGAGAGCAGAAGGAACAGGCAGGCTTCTCCTTACCCTGGGACAGGACAAGTCTTTTCTTAATAGCAAGGTAAGTTTAGTCTTATTAAACAGTACAAAGCTTTCTTCTGACAGACTTCGGTTTAATTCACTTAGCATTAAAAGGCTAGACATTCTTGCTTTCTCTATGCAACAAAGATTGGAAACCATTTTGCATCCAGAATGAGTGCGTTCTTTCTGAAGTGATGCTTGNTCTTTTGCTCCAAATGCATACATAAGATTGGATGTGTGTGTAAGTATGTAATTATGAGAATGCATGTAAGCTGGGCCCAGAATTGAGATTTAACAAATTTGTATGCATAAATCTGTATATGAATGTATATGAATTTAATCCATATTTACTTGTGTAGAAGTTTTTTCCTTGTGCAAGTGTGATTATTTTCTCCTGGTTCAATAGAAGTTTACTGCTCCAAACTCCCCCATAGGCTGACAAGCAAGAGGCATTAGGATAAAAGAGAAAAGTCCCTAACAGTTAATCCATTACTTAATCCCATATTCTTAGGCTACAGGTGTTAATCACCTTAGCCAGTGGCTTTTAATCCTCAGAAAGAGCTAGAAAGTTTTTAGGACTTTTTAGAAGCTATCAACAAACATTTAGTATAGTCAGCAAACTAGAACATTTGGACACAATCATTATTTAAAGCTACATTTCAGTCTGATTCTGTGTCTCCTTTCAACACACTAGCGACTGGAATGTTCCTAGCATATTTGATTCAATAATCTATTTCTTTAGAATTATAAAGACAAAACTTGAATTTTTATTATCATTTAAAAAATATTGGATATATTAATATAGGCTAAAAATAGTGAATATAAAGACATAAAATTTAATATGAATTGAACCTGTGCTTCAGGAAAATTATAACCATGCAAGTTTATCTAGTGATATTATATATATTTATATCAATATATATATTGATAGTTAAAAATTAATTTGAAATAAAATGTAAAAATAAAGGATTGGCTTAAAAATTATGTGTTCTTGTGTGGTAATGGGGCTAATTGTATTACTTTTATTCTTCTTATTATTATAATAATGTCTCTGCAAAAGCCTTAGGATATATACTGAGAATGTCAGTGTGTTTATGTGTGTATGTTTCTGTGTAGATACATTAAGATATAAATAGTGAATTTCTTTTTTTTTAAATTTATTTATTATTATTTTCTTTATTTACATTTCAAATGCTACCACGAAAGTTCCCTATACCCCACCCCCCGCCCCTGCTCCACTACCCACCCACTCCCACTACTTGGCTCTGGCCTTCCCCTGTGCTGGGTCATATAAAGTTTACAAGACCAAAGGGCCGCTCTTCCCAAGGATGGCTGATTAGGCCATCTTCTGCTACATATGCAGCTAGAGACTCGAGCTCAGTGGGTACTGGTTAGTTCATATTGTTGTTGCACCTACAAGGTTGCA
>NW_018393792.1:36748-45454 GCF_900095145.1 Mus pahari | reverse complement strand
ATAAATTCATGCTGAAAGATATCCGTACTGGAAAGAAACAAAAATGCAAGTAATGTGGAAAATGCTACCAGATATACTTGAACTTCAGCATATATCAGATAACTCATTATGAAGAGAAACCAGGGAAATGTAAAGCAACTAGTAAGTGTTTTAAACCAGTTGTATCAGGGTAAAGGTCCTAACAACCTTGACTGCAAAGAGACTTACAAATGTAGTGACTATAAGAAATCCTTTACCAGACGCTCATGCCTTAGAATTTTTCAGAGAATTCATAAGGAAAGAAACCTTAAAAAGTACAGCAAATTTGACAAATGCTTTAGCCACCTCAAAAATCTAAAAAGCAGTCAAAGAATTCAGACAGGAGAGAGCCCTTACAAATGTCCAATTTTTTTTACATATGTCTCAAAACTCAGAGGTCATCAGAGAACTGACACAGGAGAGAAACCCTACAAATATAAATGTGAGAAAAATATTCAGTGTAACTCAACTATTAGAAGAAATCAGAAAACTCATACAGGAGAAAAATGATACAAATATAGCAAATGTTAGAAACCCTTTGGATGTGGCTCAACTTTACAGAAAAATCAGAGAATTCAAAACAGGAGCCAACCAATACAAACACAGTGAATGTGAGAAATTTTTTTAAAATATTGCTTACATCATAAATGACATTTGAAAATTCACACAGGTAAGAAACCTTACAAATGTGGTGAATGTGGAAAATCATTTTAATGAAGCTCAAACTTTAGAAACCATCAGAAATTGACATATGAAGAAAGCCTTATAAATGTACAGAATGTGAGAAATANTTTAAACATATTTCAGATCTTAGGATACATCAGCAAATTCATATAGGAACGAAACCATACAAACATATTGAATGTGAGAGATCCTTTACATGTAGATAATATCTTAAAAATCATCAGATAATCAATAAAATGAGAAACATTATCAAAAGTTGCTAATTCTTTAGCCACTCTCAGAATTCATACTAGGGCAAAAAGACTCCATTATAAATGATTCTGCATCTGTTTTATATAAGCCTGTTCTTGCTAGGTTCAAACTACAAAATCATCATAAACATGAAAAAGCCCAGAAAGCTTTTATTAAATTGTCAAGTCTTTAAAAATATCAATATTTTCCTCCAATGAAAAATCTGTATGTGACAATGTAGGAAAATTTCATTAGTACACTTTACTTTTTAGACATCAAATACTGCATAATGTATGCAAAATGAAGAAAACTGAAGNATATACTNTTGCTTAGCATGTTTTGGGNGATTGAAATATTTCATANTGAAGANAATATGATAATATAGAAATTAAACTCTTCAATACATCTTTGGGAAATCGTTGAAACTGACAAGAATTCTTTTCTTAACTGCCTTGAAGCCTGATAGCGGTCTCCTGACAGGCTTTCCCAGTGCCTGGAAAATACAGAAATGGATGCACACAGTCATCTATTGGACAGAACACAGGTTCCCAAATGAAGGATGTAGAGAAAGAACCCAAGGATCTGAAGGGGTCTGCAACCCTGTAGGAGGAACAACAATATGAGCTAACCAGTACCCCTCCCCCCCCCCAGAGCTCATGTCTCTAGTTGCATATGTAGCAGAAGATGACCTAGTTGGCCATCATTGGGAAGAGAGGCCCTTGGTCTTGTGAAGATTATATGTCCCAGTACAGGGGAATGTCAGGGTCAGGAAGCAGGATTGGGTGGGTTGGGGAGCAGGGCCAGGGGAAGGTAAAGGGGACTTTCAGGATAGCATTTGAAATGTAAATGAAGAAAATATCTAATAATGAATAAAAGAAAAAAAGAAAATATCTAATTAAAAAGAAAAGAAAACAATTTTGTAAATGGAAGTATTAAAAACACTGTCATGTCAACCATATTAGCCCTCATCACAGTAGCTATAGCATTTCACTCCGTATGTCAGTCATGTTTTGGATTGCTATATGTATAATAGAATTATACTCATATCTGTATCAGCCAAAATGATGTTATTCTAATTTGATGATATCAAAAANNATTTTCTGACAAAAATCCAAGATATCAATTCCTAAAGAGTTAATGTGCTATTTAGAAGACATAATACAAGTAATTCCTTTCATTTTGCTTCATGAAGTCCATGATGTTTATGTACAGTTGATAAGGTTGGTATTGTATACATGTTTTATTCCTGACCACTAGGTATTAGACAATAAACAGTGGCTTCTTCCCAACCAAATCCTGATTTGCTTTCTTTATAGCAGTACTTGCTTATCTGTTATCTATTCATGTGGAAGTGGGGACTTCAACATTATTTTTATTGCAAATGACTTATTTTATATATTTATATTCCAAGTTTTGACCCCCTAACCCCGCCCCAGGATAAATTCTTCAACCCAAATTGCCTCCCATATTCCTCTCAGAGGGTTTNCCCCACATCCACACCACCACCAGTCATCACCCTTCCATGGAGCCTCAAATTAGAGTAGATTTAGGCACATGTGCTTCCCCTGACCCAGGTAAGGCAGTCCTCTGCCACGTAAAGTACTAGGTGCCATGAACCACTTTATGTATGCTATTTGGCTGGTGGTTTACTCTGAGTTCCAGGTAACTTGACACTGTTGGCCTTCCTATCAGGGTGTCATCCCCTTCAACTTCTTCAATAATTTCCCTACCTGTTCTGGGTNCCCAACCTCAGTTCAGTGGTTGGTGGAAAGTGTCTGCATATGNCTCAATCAGCTGCAGGTAGACCCTCCCAGAGGACAGCTCTGCTAGGCTGCTATCTACAAGTACAACATAGCATCAGTAATATATATATACTATATATCATAGTATCAGGGACACGATTTGAAGCCTGCCCATGGGACTGACCCAAGTTTCGCTGGTTACTGGATGGTTTTTCCTTCTCTCTTGTCTCCCAATATACCTGATCTTGGCCACTTTTCCATTCCCACTTCCCTATTAAAAAAATAGAACTAAATTCTTGCTTCTATCACTGAAGAGTTATTTGAGCATATAATTGTTCATGCTGCATTGCAGACAACCAGATGAAGTACCTTACATTATATACTTAAGAAATCACAAAGACACCTTAAACTGTAGCTCAAAGGAACATGATCGTCTGTCCAAAAGATATCACTGAACTTATGCATGAGCGCACGCGTGCACCACACACACACACACACACACACACACACACACACACACAGAAATGATATATGATATACAATTATTTCTAGAATAATTTCATTGTCATGAAACAAATAAAAAATGTAAGATTGATATAGAACTGGAAAATAAAACAAATAAATACTAGTTTCTACTTAGTACATTGCCTCTTTAGAACAGACACATTATAGGTATTCACTTCTCTCATTGTATTAATGCATTCATAATGATAACGGAGTTGACTCCTGAATTCAACAGGTATGTTCTTATGGCACAGTCAGAATTAAAGTAAATATGAAGAGAAAACATTGCAGTCAGTTATGTGCCCATATAAACAAAATTTCCATTACTATATTCCCTGTGTCCACACCTTGCATTTCACATGCAGGAGTCACAATAATGTACATAATTTACTGAAGAATGTCATTGCCTGTACATCCCTTTAGTCTTTTTGTTATCCAGCTTTCATAGAAATCAAACTAAGAAGAAAATGTAGCCATGTCTATACTACAGCACAATGTATTTTTCACTGAAATAAAATTGTTTTATTGCTAGAAAATACTTGCTTTTGTTTTATCTGTAGAGTAATTCCATGAAATGCACATAGAGATCCTCAGCACATTATATGTTATTTGGAGAAATTGGGGGAGGCAGTATTTCTCTTCTGTGCTCATGTCAAAAAGGGGAAACAAGGGGTAACGAGGACAATGGGGATATATCAATTCAATGATCCACCATGGAAAAAAAATAGAGAATAGCCAAGAAGATCAAATTTAAGATCAAATTAGTATGATTTCTACAGTGAAATTAAGTTATGCATCTGAAGTGGTAAGTTCACCTCCACATTAGCTAAATAAGAATGAGAAACAAAAGGTCAGAGCAGTGAACTGACCAATTATTTGTATATAGACATGCATGTATCCAAGACAATGTTCTCAGAATGCTGAGACACATAGGATAGTTTAAAAGTATTAATTTTTATGGACTTGGTGTCCCTTTAATTAAACCATCAATTCGTGGTATGTGTTTTTTCTTTTCTGTTTCCATATTTCCAATAATGATTTTCTTTGATGATATATTTGGGCATTATCTTGAAAGATTCTCTCTCTCAAAAATAAATCTGGCTTGGTACACCCCTGTGGCCAAAAACAGAGAAGTAGAAAGCAACCCTGGGATTTTTCATTCTTGAAGTAAATAATTGTGATTCTGATTAGAAGAGAAAATATGTCCTATTAAGCAGTAATCTGTTTTTCACTGAGTGTAGTGCCTCAGGTGGAGAGCCTGAAGGATCAAGTGCGATATAACTCTCAAGGGGTGCATGAAAGGATCCTTGCAAATATCTCTAGCAGATTAGAGTGACATATTCACTTATAATGTCAACATCAATGAAAATATATCAGCACAGTAACTCAAAATATATTTGTTACACACCATGGGTGTTACCACCCCATGACTTAGATCTTAATGGCAACATCTGTTAATATGCTGTTCTCTTGTCTTCTTTTCATTTGGTTTTTACAGATGTCAAATTTCACCTGGATCATTGCAACTAATATCTGCCCAACTGACACAAAGTCCCTATTACACTATGNTGGGACTGTGGTCATTGGTGCATTTTTTCCTATTTTACACTCACCTGTAAGTCAAGCAAGAGAATGGAAAATCTCTCCTAAGGACAAAGGAAATTATTTTGGGTAAGTGCTTTTTATTAAATAATTTTACACATTGTCTCCTGCTTTAAGTACGTACTCTAACATATTCCCAAGTATTTCTCATCACGAAGCTCCACATATTCCCTACCAAGTTCTCTAATTGTGTTTTCTTAGTGCCTCTTTCTGTCCTCTCAAGTGAGAAGAAAAGTGTTTCATTTAATTCTTTTATGTTTAATATTTGATTGCTGCAGTTTGTTCTCCTTTCCCCGTGCCACCAGTCATTCCTCAGTCTCAGAGCATACACCATGCCAGTTCTATAATAAGATGGTTTCTGGCAGTGGCCTGACACAACAGTTCAGAGAATTGGGGAATGCCAGTTGTGATTGGGTTAGAGCAGATAATGCCTTTGAAGTCTGTGACTTTGGAAGTCCTGCTCAGGTTTCAGAGTGATAGGTGTTGCTCGAGTCATCTGACTCTGATTTGAGTTCAATAGGGCAGAATTAGAAATTTACATATCTTCACTTTTATTTTGTATGATTAACATTTTGTAGGTTATTGAAAGGTAATATTTTTCACATCATTTGATTTCAGATTATAACATACTTAAACCATATGTTTCCATTACACATTACTGGACTTTGAGGATTTATTCGTAAAATAATAAATTCAGTGTGATTATGTCCAGTGATAGCTCTTCCTTAGTTTTTAATCTGCAGGAACAGCAGATCTAGATAGAAATTTTATTTCAATTTCCTTGATGAACTCAGAGATAACCATGTAAAATACTTTTTCAAAGTAATAAAGTGTACTTTTTATCATGCTGAAAATTCTACCACTGTATACACATAAATTGAAGAACTGAAATGGAAAGCAAAGCATGTATTCAACACTGAACTCAACATGGGGGAATAAACATGGGCAATGAGTGTCAAGCTTTGGTTAATTGCTAGAAAATTGCTGAAAGACTAAGTAGATCCTTAGGAATGATACATGGCTACACTTTGATAACAAGTTGGCATGGTGATAATGTGTTAGTTAGGTCAAGACAGTGCTAAAGGAAAGCAATTCAGAAATAAAACATTTTTAGGTAGAGAAGACATCTTTTCGTAGTTTGTCATAAGATTTAATAGTGACCAGAGTATTCAAAAGTTCACAGCTAGGTGAAATANTTCATGTGCATATTTCAAGGCTACATTTTTTTCAGTTTTGCAAGCAATAACAGTGTATTTGATTCCCCCCTTTTTGTCTCGTGCAGTATCTCAATGCCAGGCACCACTTTGCATTATGCCACATGTCTCTCCAGACAGTATAGTGATAGCAATCTGACTGCAACACCACATATGAAGTAGAACAGAGATTTAAGTGCCCAGCACATAAAAAACAAACAGTTGCAAACAGCTTGTCAGATTATTTAACACGATATNAAATAAGGAAATAGAATTTCCAGATTGTTTTATTTACCATGTATGATAAATATACTTGCATTATTTAACATATTCTAACTTTATTTAGCTTTATACAAGGTAGGGTATATGAACAGACATACATTAATATCTATTAAGCTTCGTTCAAACCCCTGACTAAACCTTTATAATACAGTGAAGGAGTACCTAGTCATTTTGAAATGGGTATTTCTGACAGTGGTCAGTACATTTTCTGCACACTATGATTCATTGTGCACAAGCACAAGCATCATGATTACAATGAACACAAATGATCATGTGCTTTAGGGTGGCTAGAAATATATATATCAACATTGGTGTTTCAATTTACCTTTTTATAATGGAATTTATTTTCTGATTTTTTTATTAATTCATTTTGCAATAATTTAATGCAAAATGTGTTTTTTAGCTAAAAAGTACTTTGGCAGAATAAACAACAGCAAGGCAAGCATGGGAACTTCAGGCAAAAGTATTTTAGACATAAAATGAAGACTGAATATTTGATGTATTTTCTATAGTGGTATTTGTAAAACTATAACATTTTTCGGGGAAATATTGCTAGTCATGTTACAAGTTACACGGATATCGGGTAAATATTAAATCATGAAAAAAATCCTAATTACAAAAATATGTTTTTGGTTTAAGATCATGGAAATTCACAAAATAACATCCCAATAGGACAGTGGAAGTGAAAATACATGCTAATAAATAAAAAACAAAGTTCTTTATATAAATATGAAATTAATATTTGTTACATTGTGAACATCCTTGTATCCTCCCTTTAGTCTTCTTTCTTGCTTTTCTATAATCTGTACTTCAAAGCACATGTCTACTTATAATTGGGAACATGCCATGTTCATCTTTCTGGGGCTGGGAAACCATGCTAGGGATAAGTTTTTCTAATGCCAAATTCTATTCTGTCATTTTTTAATCATTTTATTTGATTGCATTTTCAGATGATCTCTACCTTCTTGGTTACCACTCCACCAACACCCCATCACATCCCCAAACATATCCTCACCATTGTGTCTATGAGGGTACTCCTGTACCCATTTCCCCATGCCCACCTCACCCCTCTAGCATCACCCTATGCTGAAACATGAAGACTCCCTCCCCTCTCACTGATGTCAGATAAGGTCATCCTCTGCTTCATATGTATATGTATATTTGACTCCCTCCATATACACCCTTTGGTTGGTGGTTTAGCCCTTAGGAGATCTCTGTGGTCCAGTTAGTTGATATTGTTCTTATTATTGGGTTGTAATCCCCTTCGCATACTTCAGTTCTTCCTTATCTCTTCCACTGAGGTCCCATGACTAAGGACATTTGGGTATAAGTATCTGTATCTGTGTTGGTCAGGTGCTGGTAGGACATCCCAGGAAACAACCATATCTGGCTCCTGTCAGCAAGTACTTCTTGGCATCCCCAATAGTGTGGAAGTTTGGTGGCTGCAGATCAGATGGATCCCTATGTGAGGTGTTCTCTGGATAGCCTATCCTTCAGTCTCTGTTCCATTTTTTTCCCTATCTTTCCTTTGGGCAGGAACATTTCTAGGTTTAAATTTTGAGGTAGATAGGTGGCAGCATCTCTCAAGTGGGTGTTGTGCCGCTCTCCTGGAGGTTGTCTCTACAGTTTATATCTCCTTTCACTGAGTATTTTGGCTAAACTCACCATCATTAGCTCCTGAGAACCTTTCACTTCACTAGAGTATGGGACTTTCTAGTGCCTACCCCAGTTACCCATCCTCCTCTGCTATGTTTCTATGCAATTTCCTGATCTGCTGTACTTCTGTGTTGTACCTGTTCCTGCCCCCTTTTTCCTCTCCTCCTCTCTGTTGTCCCTCTCTCTGTCTAGATCATGTGATCCTTTTGTTCCCACTTCTATGCAGGATTGAAGCATCTGTACACCCTTCTTCCTACTCCTTAGGTTGCATCTGGTTTGTGGGGTGTATCATGGGTATTCTGAGTTTTCAGGCTAAAATCCAATTACCAGTGAATACATATTATGGATAATTTTTCGTTTCTGGGTTACTTCACACAGGATATCCATTTGCCTGGGAATTCCATGAAATCTTTTTTTCTAATAGCTGGATAGTAGTTTGTTTATGTAAATATACCACAATTTCTGTATCCATTCTTCTGTTGGGGGACCTCTGGGTTGCTTCAAGCTTTTGACTATTGTAAATAAGACTGCCATAAACATAGTGAATCAGATCTGTCTACAAACACCTGTACTCAAAAAAATTGGAATATCTAGAAAAAAAGGGGTGATTCTCTAGACAGATACCAACTACCAAAGTTAAATCAAGATCAGATAAAACATTGAAACAGTACCATAATTATAAAGAAAAAGAAGTAGTCATTAAAAGTTTTCCAGCCAAAAAAAAACAAAAAAAAAAAACAAAAAAACAAAAACAGTAACAAATGGGTTTTAGGGTAGAATTCTATCAGACATTC
>NW_018393792.1:32750-36315 GCF_900095145.1 Mus pahari | reverse complement strand
AGTGTCTATATCTAAATATAATAAGTGCAATATACAGAAAAACATTAGCCAACATCAATATAATTGGAGAGAATCGTGAAGCAATCCCACTAAAGTCAAGGACAAGACAAGGCTCCCAGTCTTCCCATTTCTATTCAATATATTACTCAAAATTTTTTCCAGAGCAATTAGGCAATCAAAGGTAATCAAAGGGATACAAATTGGAAAGAAGGAATTCATTGTATCACTATTTGCAAATGATATGATAGCTCACATAAGCGTCCCCCAAAATCTTCAAGATGGCCCTTGTAGCAAATAAAAAAATTCAGCACAAATGTCAGATATAATATTAACTCATATCAGTAGTCTCCCTCGACTCAAAGGATAAATGGGCTGAAAAAGAAATTATGGAGAAGAAATTCTTCATCACAGTCACAAATAATATAAAATATCTTGATGTGACTCTAACCAAGCAAGTGAAAGATCTGTATGACATGAAATTCAAGTCACTGAAGAAAGAAATCGAAGAAGACCACAGTAGATGGAAAGATCTCCCATGCTCATGGATTGGTAGGATTAATAAGTAAAAATGGGCATCTTACTCAAGTCAATTTACAAATTCAACACACATCAAAATTCCAATTCCATTCTTTACACACATAGAAAGAGTAAATCTCAAATTCATCATGGATGAAAATAAACAAAATATAAACAACAGCAAAACAGTACAACAAAAAATCATTCTCAGCGAGGCAGTGATGGTGGACACCTTTAATCCCAGCACTTGGGAGGCAGAGGCAGATGGATTTCTGAGATCGAGGCCAGCCTGGTCTACAGAGTGAGTTCCAGGACAGCCAGGTCTACACAGAGAAACCCTGTCTTGAAAAAGAAAACTCATTCTCAACAATAGAACTTCTGGGTGGAATCACCATCCTGGACTTCAAGCTGTACAATGGAAGAATAGTGAAAAAAAACTGCATGTTATTGATGTGAACAGGCAGGTAGATCAAATGAAAAAAAAAAAAAAATGAAGTCCCAGAAATGAGCCCATGCACCTATGGTCACTTGATCTTTGACAAAGAAGTCAACATCATTCAGTGGAAAAAAGCAGCATTTTCAACATATGGTGTTTGTTCAACTGGTGGTTGGCATGTAGAAGAATGCAAGTTGATCCATCCTTATCTCCTTGTACAAAGCTTAAATCCAAGTGAATCAAGGGCCTCCACATAAAACCAGGTATATTGAATCAAATACAAGAGAAATTAAGAAAGAACCTTGAACACACTGACACAAAGGAAAATTTCATGAACAGTAAGTACACTAATGGCTAATGCTTCAAGATCAAAAATTGACAAATTGAACCTCACAAAATGGAAAACATTCTGTAAAGCAAAGGACAATATCAATAGGACAAACTGCAACCCACAGATTGTAAAAAGACCTTTCTCAACCCTACATCAGAGAGAGGGCTGATATCCAAAATATATAAAGAGTACAACAAGTCTGGACTCTACTCCAGAGAACCAAATGACCCTATTAAAAATGGGGTACAGACCGAAACAAAGTGAGGAGTATCAAATGGATGTTCAACATCTTTAGTCACCAGGGAAATGCAAATCAAACAAACTTGAGATTCCACCTCACACCAACCAGAATTGCTAAGATCAAATANTCAGGGTAGAGCAGATGCTGGCTAGGGTTTGGAGAAAGAGGAACACTCCTCCATTGCTGGAGGGACTGCCAGCTGGTGAAACCACATTGAAAATCAGTCTGATGATTCCTTGGAAAAATGGAAATAGTTCTACCTGACAACCCATCTGGGCCTATACAAAAATGTTGTTCATTTATGTCATTTTTAAAAAGTTGAGTAATACAACTCAGAGTAAGTTTTTCAATTTTTTATTCCTTTTTTTTCATTGAGGGGTATATACATTGCTTCTGGATGCTGGCTGTTATGTATTAAGTTGCAAAGAACAGAGTTGATCTAATGTCCTTGTGGTAAGATTGTGAATACTTTTGATATATGTTCAGGAATGTTATGACTGGTTGTTGAGGCCTTTATAATCAAAATGACTATAAAAGTTTTCCATGAATGGAAGAAGGTACCCTTTTCTTCAGGTCCTCAACAACATCAACTGTCACTTGTTTCTGATCTTAGCCATGCAGACATGAGTGATATAAAGTGACAGAATCGCTTTGGTTTGCATTACTCTGTTGATTGTTGAACATTTACTTAAAAGTTTCTNANACATCTGAGATTCTTCTGTTGAGAATTCTATGTTTAGATCTGTACAGCATTCTAACTGAAGTATTTCATTTGTTAATGTCTACTTTCTCGATTATTTTAAATATTTTGGATATCAGTTATGTGCAACTCATAGAGTTGGTGGAAATAGTTTTTGCATTCTGAAGACTACTGTTTTGATATATTGATGTTTTTGTCCTACAAAACATTTTTAGTTTCACTTAGTTTAGTTTCATTTAGTGGTTTCCTTTTATTAACTGTGATAATGTACAGTGACAGTATTATTGGTGTTCTGCTCAGAACGTTGTTTACTGTTTCAATGCACTCAAGGCTATGACCTACTTTCTCTCCTAATAGATTCAGTGTTTCTGGTTTCATGTAAATATATTTGATCCAACTGAACTTGAGTTTTATGTAATATGGTAGATGTGCATTTTTTGCATTCTATAATTACTGGAATCTAGTGAGACTTCACCATTTGTTGAAAATATTTTCTTTTTTCTTTTCTTTTTTTTACAATCATGTATTTTTGAAATCTTTACCTGTTATCAGGTATATTTAGGTGTATATATATGTCAGGGTATTCCATTCGATTCTACTACCCAACCTCTCTTTTTAAGCTAATAAAATGTGGTTTTGTTATTATTGCTCTATTATACAGATTAAAATCATGGCAAGTGATACAATGGGATTTTCTTTTATTGTACATAATTGTTTTATCTAACTGGGTTTTTATTTCTACATNTGAAGTTGAGTAGTCTTCTAAGTTTTGTAAAGTATTCTGTTGGAATTTTGCTAAAGATTACACTAAAACTTGAGATTGCTTTTGGCTTAACAGCCCTTTACATTGATCCTACTGATATAACAGTACATGATGTCCTTCTGTCTTATATATTCTTCAATTTCTTTCTTCAAATACTTAATGTTTTCATTATAAATGTTTTTCAATTGCTTGGTCAGTGTTACCACACATTTTTTAAATATAATTTGTGGCTGTTGTGAAGGGTGTTATATACCTAATTTCTTCCTCAACCTGTTTATTGTTGCAATATAAGATGATTAGTGATTTTTTTTATTTTTTTCTTTCCTACAACTTTAGTGTATGAGTTTCCTGATAGAGTTTGTGGTTACTTACCTATATTATCATGTCATCTGCAATTAATGATATTTTGATTGCTTCCTTTTCAATTTGAATACCCCAAAGCCCTCTACTGTATTATTGTTTTATCTCCAACTTTACATGCTATATTGAATAATTCTGGAGATAGTGTACAGCTTTATCTTGTTCCTGATTTTTGAGGAATTGCTTTCTTGGATACAGGCTTGGTGTAAACTGCCTTT
>NW_018393792.1:26295-32215 GCF_900095145.1 Mus pahari | reverse complement strand
TAGGACAATTTACTTTGCTTATCTGATTTTGATTTAACTTTGGTAAGTAGTAATTATGATGAAAATTGTCCCTTTCTTTTACCAATTGGGTGGAATATGAATCTTGAAAGTAAGAACATGATCATTTGGATCTCTTTGGTAAATGTTGTTTGTCTTTTTGTTTCTGACTTTGGTGATTGGGGTATTTTCTTTGTGTCTTTTCAGATGTTTGAATAAATGTTTTTCTATCTTGTTGCTTTTCTTAGAGAATCAATTCTTTTTTAAGGTATTCTTTGTTTTGTTCTCTTCCTTTAAGTTTTAATAAATTGAGCAATGAATTTGAGTATTTCCTGCCATACAGTCATTGGGCATGTGTTTGCTTCTTTTCCCTAGAGCATTCATATGTGCTCTTAAGTTAAATGGAGATCTTTGCAATATTTTTGATGCAAATACTTAGTGCTGTAATGCTTCCTCTTAGCAAAATTTATTGAATACTATAACTTACAGTGTGATGTACATTTATTTCCATTCAATTGTACAAAACATTTAATTTCTTACTTTATTTATACATCGATTTATTATTCATTCAGTAGAGACTTGTTCAGTTTCCGTAAGTTTATAAGCTGTATGTGGTTCCTGGCATTGTTGTTATCCTACTATATTTAGTATTTGCCTGATCATATATACTGCTTTATTTCAATTTTTTAATGTATTTATACATGCTTTGAGAAAAAGTATGTGGTAATTTTCTAAGAGCATTCTATGAGGTGCTCAGAAGAAAGTATTTTCTTTTGTATTTGGGTGAAATACATTTAGTTATCTGTTATATACATTTGGTTAATATTGCCTGATACGTCTATGATTTCTATGGTTAACTTTTGTCTGGAATGAACCGACCATTGAAGAGAGTAGGATGTTGAAGTGTCAATCTACAAGTGTGTGAGGGATGGTGTGTAATTTAACCTCACTTCCCCATATTTTTATACGTATATTAGTTTTAAGTTCTATTTTGTTAGACATTTACATGTCTTAGCTATCTTCTTGGATAATTTTTTGAAAATTATTTCTAGGCCTTTACTCTGATAAAATGTCTATCCTTGATGTGGAGGAGTCTTTGTGTTTTACAGCAAAATAGACATCTTGTTTTTGTTAACACTTTGTTTGATAGTATTGTTTTACAAGGAATTAAGTAAAATGATATGAGAGTTATCAATAATTAATGATTGTTAACTCTTTTAATTGTGTTGTAGGTATTGATGGTGGTGGCGATTGGCGTGTTATTGCTTTCCTCCTTTTATTATGCTGGTATGAGATTATTTATTGCCTGAAGTTTCAGGAGTACATTTGACTTCCTTGGGTTAGAGATTTTCTACTTTTACCTTTTTGTCCTTTGTCTTTCTCATGGAGTATATTGTTTCTTCTTNNATGGTGATTGGAAGTTTTGCTGGGTATAATACTCTTCATGGATATCTGTGATCTCATAGAATATAGATAAGTCTGGCCAGGCCCATTTGGGTTTTAAAGTCTCTGTTGAGAAGTCCCATACACTTGTGTTAGGCATGGCTTTATATATTACTTGGCATTTTTTACTTGCAGTTTTAAACTTTTTGTAGTTCTTTTCTTTTCTTTTCTTTTTAAATTTCATGTTTTGATTATTATATATCAGGAAGGTTTTCTTTCTTTGTCTTTTTATATTCTGTAAGCTGCTTGACAATTTATAGGCATTGCTTTCTTTAGGTTAGGAAATTTTTATTCTAAGAACTTGATAAAATATACCCTGAATTTTTGACTTGGGCATTTTAAACTTGTATTATTTCTGTTGGTTTAATATTTGATCTTTTAATATTGTCCCAGATATCCTGGATGTTTTTTGGTCTGGAATTTTTTAAATTTAACATCTTCCTTGAAGGATTTTATTTTATCTATTCTGTCTCCTATGACTGAGATTCTTTCTTCTGTCTCTTGTATTCTGTTTGGCAATGCTTGTACCTGTAGTTCCTGTTCACTTACCTTGACTATCCATTACCAGAATCCCCTCATTATGTATACTCTTAGCTGATTGGTTTATTTTCCATATGCATATAGTGCTCTGTGTTTGGAGATTTGCATTCTTTTACTTCTGATACACTATAAATAATAAGTTCAGAATCTAAATGTCCCTTAAAATGATGATCAGTAGATATTGTAATTCTCTCAAATTTTTCTTATTTACTTAACTAATTTTTTATATTATTTTATATATAAAATGGTAACTCCCTTCCTGGCCCCACCTTGCAGATATTTTCACCACATGTGCCCTCCTCTTTGCCTATGAGAGAGTGGTCCTCTGGTATCCTCCCTCCATGGGGCAACCAGGCACTGTAGGATTAGGCACATCTTCTCCCATGAGTCCAGACTGGGCAGTGCTCTGCTATTCATGTGCTGTATGAACAGAGCAGCTCATATATGCTATTTTGTTTGTGGATATGACTCCGTGATTGATGAGGGTTCCAGCTTAGTTGACGCTATTTGTTTTCCTATTCGGTGGCCTTTTCTTCCATGCCTTCAGTCCTTCCCATAACAGTTCCCTAAGGTTTAACAAACTTATTCTCACTCCAAGGCTGTCTCCCCTTGTGATTTACCTGTCATTTCTATTTCCATTTTTAGATCCTGGATGGTTTTGTTCATTTCCTTCTCCTGTTTGTATTTTCCTGTAATTCTTTAATGTATTTTGATGTTTCCTCTTTAAGGGCCTCCAGCTGTTTACCCGTGTTTTCCAGTATTTACTTAAGGGAGCCATTCATGTCCTTCCCAACGTCCTCTATCACCATCATGATAAGTGATTCTAGATCTGAAACTTGTTTTCTGGTGTGATCATGCATCCAGTACTTGCTATGGTGGGAGAACTGGATTCTGATGATGCTAAGTAGCCATGGTTTAAGCTGATTCTGTTCTATGCCTACTTCCTGCTATCTTATAATATAATAGTGTTACCGGTCCTCACTATATCTGATTGGATCTATCCTTCATGTGGTCCTGGTTGTGTCAGAACTCCTCAGAGTTCAGCTGTCTCTGGGATCCTGTCATTCTGGGATCCTGGGATCCTGAGATCCTTGGTGTGTCAGAGCTCCTGAGCTTAGAGCTTCTTCTGTGTGTTGTGAGACTGGTTGAGGACATGATGACCAAGGTCTGTTCAAGGCACCAGTTCAGACTGATAGGAGCCCGTGACACTGGTCTGGAGGGGTTTCTTAGTGCCCCGGTCCCACTGTTCTCAGTAACTTCCCATGTTGGGACATATGTTTTGTTCTACGCACCTCTGATCCAATGATCCTGGGCATGTTAGAGCACCTAGGAGTGGATCATCCACTGTGTGGGGGGCCTGGCTGAGGAGTTGACACCCAAGATCTGCACTTGGCACTGCCCCAGACTGGATACAAACTTAATAATTTCTAAGAATATTTGTGACTTTACAGTGGATTTATTCTACTCTTTCATTTTCTTTGTGGTAGGATCAGTGTATATCCAGTGCTGTCAAATCCCAAAATATAGCTCAAACTTGTTTGGAATTTACCAATATGCCTGCTTCTGCTTCTTTATGATAATATTGTAGCAATGTAGTGGGACTCTTGTATCCGCTGATGGTATAAACAATGACATATTCACTTTTAAAACTTAGGAGATTTAGCTGAGCAGATTACCAGACAGACTTCAACCTCACTAATACAAACCTGGCATTATGTCCTAGATACAGACAGCTCTACTTCTCTCCTCATTTCATGTCCAAACAATAATGTTGGTGTCCAGCTAGAAAATCTCTCCCCTTTGTTTTCCATTTTGAAGAATCCCCATATCTTCTGGAAGTTTTTCTACCCCACTTTCTGTTTAGCTATTAATGGTCAGATTTATATTACATCCAAAGACAAGTGAGGAAGGACGTATGTTCACAAAATATTAGACCAGTGATTGGCTATAGAAATAGCAATTCCATGAACTGACAACTAAGATAGAACTTTTCTCTCAAAAAGTTTGGCAGTCAACATCCTAATATACCGAAAAACTATTGCTCTAAGTACCCCTACATAGAGACTTGCCATCATGCCTGATCCTTTTGAGTGTTTTCTTAAGAACACTTTTGTGGGATAATATATCATGCCAGAAACCATAATAAACTTGAGTGGTTCTGAGAACCCAACAGTCATGTACCCTCCTGAGATGGTAGGCATCTCCCTATACCCTACTTGATTCCTTAATTGACACATATGCCATATTTCCCACAAAAGGAAACATCACCTGTGATCACGTGTTGAAAACTAAAGTTCTTGATGCTAATGAGGAATGCAGAGTCCCTGAGCCAATAAGCTTGCCTCCCTGGACATTATTTCTTACAAAAGGTATTTATTACCTGGCCCAAAGTGAGAAGGTGGTATGCACCTATTTTCCAAGATATACAAACAATAAATAGTTTGTACAAAATCAAAATCTTGCCACAGATAGATTAAAATCACTAAGTTCTTGCACAATAATCTATTGCAGGAATATGGTGGCTTTATGAAGAATCAATTATTTTGCCTAATTTTCAATGCTGGAAGAGAAGAAGAGTAGATAACTTTGAAGAAATACACTTGATTTTATGGTTGAATTATGTTATATTTCCACATCTGCAAACCAGAGACAGCAAGCTCTCTTGGGTCTATAATTAACAAGGTCCCCCTTGTAGATCTCATTAACTACAATTGTCATAGCATACCATTTTAATTGAAAAAATTCATTGGATGATATAAAAGTGGGGGTTCTAAGCAAACACAACCTTTCAAAGTATAGAACTATTGCACAAATGTTGTATGTATAATTGTTATGAGTCCCCCATGTGAATGCTGTTATACTTCTTTGCAGGATGAGTACACGAAACTATCAACTCATTTTGGCCATGTTATTTGCCATCAATGAGATCAACTTGAATTCCCATATTTTACCTAACACCTCTCTTGGACTTGAGATTTATAATCTACCATCTATTGGAAGGAACATTTTTAGGAGTGTATTCTCTTGGCTCACAGGTTTGAGTAGATTTATCCCAAATTATAACTGTAGAAAAGAAAGGAAGTCCACTGCTACACTTACTGGACTGTCATGGAAAACATCTGAAACAATTTGGACCATATTAGATCTTTACAAATTTCCTCAGGTGAGTAGAAGTGATGTGAGTGATGTGCAGCCAAGACATTTTTCTCTGAATTTAGCTGTTTGGAAAATGAAAGGGACACAGTTTGATTACTTAAGTTAAAATATCATCTACAAACACAAAGACCCATTGGTTCTTTTGCTGTTGTTGTTGTTGTTATTATTGTTTTTTATTTTGAAACATAGCATACTGGCTGACTTTGTGTCAACTTGACCCAGGCTGGAGTTATCACAGAGAAAGGAGCTTCAGTTTAGAAAATGCCTCCCTGAGATCTTGCTGCAAAGCATTTTCACAATTAGTGTTCAAGAGGGGAGGGCCCATTGTGGGTGGTGTCATCGATGGCCTGATAGTCTTGGGTTCTATAAGAAAGCAAGCTGAGCAAGCCAAGTGAACATGCCAGCAACATCCCTCCACGGCCTTTGCATCAGGTCCTGATTCCTGACCTGCTTGAGTTCCAATACTGACTTCCTTTGGTGATCAACAGCAATGTGGAAAGTTTCATAATTTCTTTTTGTCTTTTAAGACTAAGACATTTTGAATGGCAATTCTTTTTCTCCATTTTAACACTTTGAATCTCTTTCAGCTTACTTTTGGGCCTTTTGATTCTGTTCAGATTGAAAGAAACCAGTTTCAATCTCTCTACCAGGTGGCCCCCAAAGACACAGCTCTGTTGTCTGGTATAGCCTCTTTGATGCTTCATTTCAACTGGAACTGGGTAGGACTGCTCATCACAGATGACCACAGAGGTGCTCACTTTTTATCAGAGTTTAGAAAGGAGCT
>NW_018393792.1:20476-26205 GCF_900095145.1 Mus pahari | reverse complement strand
TCATCAGCAGATGTGATTGTAATTTATGGACCCATTTCTTTGATATTAATTTTAATAGAAAGTACATTTAGAAAGTACCATATGGAAAAAATTTGGGTTATGAATTCAAAGTGGTATTGCCAAAACTTGGAACTATATACTATGTTAGAATTATCCCATGGGGCTCTTATTTTTTCACCCCATTATGAGGAGATTGCTGGTTTCAAAAAGTTNATGCAAGAAGCCACACCTATCAAGTACCCAGAAGATATTTTTCTTCATTTATTATGGCACTGGCATTTCAAATGCTCATTATTACATTCTGAATGTAAAATCTTTGAAAACTGTCTGCAGAATGCCTCTTTGGAATTGTTGCCAGGGAATATGTTTACAATGACCATGACTGAAGAGAGTTACAATGTGTATAATGCTGTATATGCAGTGGCCCACAGTCTGCATGAGAAGACACTCAGTGAAATACAATTTCAACCACAGGCAAATATTGATAGGATTTTGTTATTTCCCTGGCAGGTAATGTGAAATTCCTTGTAATTTAAACTCCCAAATATGACATGAGATGCTTTAACAGCTCTCAGACTAGTTATGCCAAATTACTTTTTCCATTCAATAATCTACAAGTGGTAGCATATATTTCAGTGCCTAGATATCAATGTATTTATATGTCTATAAACATGATAAGTGCACCTGTAGAAGATTGCATTTAGCAGAATAATTCTTATTTTGGTAGAAAAATATGGATAGTTCTCTTTGTAATTTCTCAGAAGGAAACCCAGGTTTTCAATGATGCACCTAACCCTAAAGAGGTTTGATCTCTCAGGGTGGGTAACATGCAGAGAAAGCTCCAGCATCTCACAGAAGAACGTGATGGGCAACAGGGATATGGCTTTTCTGAGGGATAGCCTAGAAAGAAGAGCTTCAATCAGGATGGAATTGGATAACTAAACTTAAAATAATATGAATAATAGAAAAATAATTATCTAGACCCACCTTATAAAAGGAATTTAGTAAGTAAAATTATTACTTTCAGAAGAAAGGTGATTAGAGAGTAAAGAAAATGAAAATATTGATTAAAGAATACATTACTAGAGATGAACAAGAATAATTTGTTTTTCTTTATTCTGACCTATACTTAGTAGTAGTGGGTATTCACTGTTGTCAGTTTTACTGCATCTGGAATTATCTTAAACCCCCAAAGCCTGCTTGTGGACGTTGTACATCGTGGTGCGCACTAGGCTCCGCACCACGATGTACAACGTCCACATATAGGCCAACTGTGCCCCTCTGGATTCCATACAAGTTATTAAAATATGTAGATCTTGGATAAAAATTCATGTTAGACTGCCCTGTCTAATTTGCAAACTGCTATTACATTCTACATTGTTAAGTTTACTAAAATCTGATTTTTATAAACTAAAGAGTCTGGATACAAAACAAAGAAAATCAAGTATTCATATTGATTTTACATAAAATACATCCAACATTTCTGGATGCCATTAGAAATTTTGTGTGTTGTAAATCACTCTTGATTATCCACCAAAATCAAATTAAGTCATCTTAAATATTAAGGCAATGAAAATTTCAGAAAATCTAAGGAGATAGCTAGTTTTCAAAGAAGTTGAGATTTGTTTACTATGCAGTTCTTGATCATTTTTCAGTATTTGGCATAATACTAAAACAATTAAAAAGTAATGGAGCAAAGTGTACTCCTTTCCTGTTATTGTACGGATTCTTAGAATTATATTAAATTCCAGTAGATTATAATGGTAGAAATGATATACTTAAAACCTTTTTTTTTTTGAAAGTGTGAAATTTGTTTTCCTTGATTGTTTGTCACTGCCTGACAACTTATATTCTATACAAACTGACATATACAAAACCGAATATTTATATTCTCCCAAGCTTTCCTTTGTTCAACCAAATAGATTATTAATTAAAACAGCATTAACGTGTATATTATATACTAGATACATTAACAGTTGGGAAATTTCTTCTTAGTTATAATTCAGTTATGACTGTATAACTGCAATTTCATGAGAGGATTTCATAAATGTTTTAGCTTCACCCTTTTCTGAAGAAGATTCAAGTGAAAAATTCTGTTGGTGACCAAGTAATTGTGGACTGGAAAAGGAAGGCAGATCCAGAGTACGATATTACCAACATTTGGAATTTCCCAACAGGTCTTTCATTACTGGTGAAAGTGGGTACATTTGTTCCCAGTGCTCCCAAAGNGGAACAATTGTCAATGTCTGAATATATGATTAATTGGCCCATAGGATTTACAGAGGTGGGTGTGTTTCTAATATAAGTAAATGTTATATGTTTCTGGAATCTGAGATGGTATTATTGACCACATCTATACACTAAAATCTATCAATCTTAAGATTTTTACTGATGACTTATTCTAGTGGATGTTTTAAATATTTTCCAATTATGTATTAATCTTATAATTTAAAGGAGGGATATTAATTAGACCTTTCTGAGGTAATTGTAATAAAAGAGATATCAGGATGTTTATATTGACTTCCTGAATCATAGGTAAATTTATTTTCAAAACAACATAAATTGCATTAACCTGACGAGAAGAATCTTAGTAGGAATAATATTTCCAAACTTCTTTCATCAAGAAAAAACAGTCAAGTATTGTACTTTAAATGTGCTTACATATGAGGGACTGTTATAATGAGAGTGGATTTATTTCCCTAATTTGTGAATTAAAGAGAAAGAAATTAGTGAAACAACACTCTTCAGAATAGTCAATAGGCTTTCACTATTAGTGAAAGTGGGTACATCTGCTCCCAGTGCTGAGGAACAATTGTCGGTATCTGAATATAGGATTAATTGGCCCAGAGGTGGTTATGTCGCTAATAAAAGTAAATATTATGTTTCTGAATACAATGACCCTTGGTTGCTATTATGGACCACATCAATACCCAAGCAAATCAAAGGATCTGAATGACAATAACCTCAAGTGCCTGAATAAAGAAACTGAAGATTTCAGAAAATAGAAAGATCTTCCACTCTCATAAATTAGTTGGATTAACCTAGGGACAATGAACTATATTTTTGACTGTTACCAGAATTCCGCATATTTAACAAAGGGATATCCAAATACAATGCAATTCCTATCTAGAGTTCCACACAATAATTTACAGACATTGAAAGAGCAATTATCAAATTCATATGGAAGAACAACAAGTCAGGATGCAAAAAATGAACCTTACTAATAAAATAATCTCTGAAGGAATTTCCACCCTTGGTCTCAAGTTGAACTATAGATCAATGATATAAAAATTGCATTGTTTTGAAATCGAAACAAGGTAGTTGATCAGTGGAGTAAAATCCATTCCCAGAAGAACACTTATAGACACTTGATTTTTGACAAAAAGTTAAAAAAAAAAAACATACAGTGAAAAAAGAAAGCATCTTCAGCAAATGATTCTGGTCCAACTGGATATCTGCTTTGTAGAACAATGCAAATAGACCCGTATTCATCACTCTTCAAAATACCCAAGTTGAAGTGGATCAAAGACCTCACCATAATACCAGATACACTGATTCTAATTGAAGAGAAATTGGTGAATAGCCTTGAACCATTGGTGAAAACGACAATTTCCTGGGTGGATCACGGAACAGTTAATAGATGGGACCTCATGACCCTGAAAACCTTCCATAAAGCCTAGAACACTATCAAAGGGGCAAACATGGGAGCTGGTCATCTGGGAAAAGATCTTCACTAACCCTGCATCCAACAGTGGTCTAATATTTCAAATAATAAGGTACTCAAGAAGTTAGATTCCAAAACTTAAAAATTGAAAAACCCAATTAAAAAATGTGATAAAATGCTACACAGAGAAATTTCAAAAGAGGAGTCTCAAATGTACTAGAAATGGTTAAAGATATGTTCAA
Source organism: Mus pahari (assembly GCF_900095145.1). Taxonomy (NCBI): domain Eukaryota; kingdom Metazoa; phylum Chordata; class Mammalia; order Rodentia; family Muridae; genus Mus; species Mus pahari. Next base: position 22,299 of record NW_018393792.1, on the reverse strand, counting down.
CAACATTGGCAATCAGGGAAATATAAATCAAAATGCCCCTGAGTATCAGTCTGGCACAAACAAAATGGCCAAGACAAAAACTGAAGACATAGCTTCTCTTATGAGGACATGGAGAAATGGGAACACTAGTCCATTGCTGTTGAGATTGCAAACTTATGCAAGCACATAGAAAAGCAATCTGGTAGTTTCTCAGAAACCTGTAAATAGTACTACAAGAAGACACAAATATACTACTCCTGGGCATACACCCAAAACTGTTCCACCATATTAGGACATGTGCTCCACTATGTTTATAGTAGCCTGATTCATTATAGCCAGAAACTGAAAACAACCAGATATCCCTCAAAAAAGGGGGAAAAGAAGGATAAAAGTAAATGTGGTTCATTCACAAAATGTTATACTATGCAGCTATAAAAATTAGGACATTAAAATTTCCAAGAAATTGGATGGAACTAGAAAATATCCTCAATGAGGTAACCCAGACTCAAAAGACATGAGTAGTATGTACTTACTTAAAAGAAATATTAATGACTAAGAACATGATAGACATTTTAAAATCCATAGACCCAAAGAAACTAAACAAAGAAGGGAGTCCAAATCGAGGATACTTGAATCTCACTTAGAAGGGGTATAAAATAGTCAGAAGAGGTAGATGGATGGAGGTAACTTTCTGTGATAGGGAATGTGGTAGNGAATGGTGGTCTCAGTATCAGGTCTTAGAAGAGTCAGGAGAGATGTTCAGTTAGTCAGGAGAACGAACGGTGACCTGTACCTGCCAGGAGTGGAGGAGTTGGGCAAATATCAACGAAAAGTCAGAGACATGGCATTAAGAAGGCCACTATTAGTTAGTGCATGTGACGATAACTAAGATCAATAGCACTGCAGTTATGGAACATAAAGAGGGCACCTCCAATAGCCAAGCATTTTCAGTAGTGGAGGGATAAGTACAACATCATAGCCACCATATTTTGACCCAAAATTAGTCCTAGCTACAAGAAATGCAGTGATGTTGCTGAGACTGAGAGAATGGCCAACCAGTAACTGGTCCAACTTCAGAAGAACTCCAGTGCCAAGTATCAATCCCTGACACGAATAATGATAGCTGTTATCCTTTAAAAAAGGAACCTATCTAAACTGTCCTTCAGAGGCTCCAACCAGCAGCTAGCTGAAACAAATGAAGATACCCACAGCCTAACACTGGACAGAGTTACCGGACAATTATGGAAGTATTGGAGCATAGAATTGTTTAAGAACTACACAGGAAGACCAAGAGTCACATAAACTTGATGCTTGGGGAATCTCACAGATTGAGTCAAAAAATCAGAGTGTATATGGGTTGAATTTAGCCTCATACACCCCCAATATATGTAGCATATGTGCAGCTCCATATCTATATGAGTTCCCCAAGAGCTGAAGTGGGGGTTGTCCTTAAGCTGATAACTCTCTGGAGAATTCATTCCACAACTGAGCTTCCTTCTTTGGCCAGAGAGGGAGAGGATGATGCTAATCTTGGAGAGTCTTTGTGTGCCAGGGTGGTGGGATACACAGTGGTTGCACACCCTTCCAACAGAGAAAGGGAAGGCGGACTCTTTGGCGATGAACCAGGAGAGGCAGCATTTGATATATAAATGGAGTAAAAATTAATGGAAAAAAACTAACATGACAAATGGCCTATACAACTTGTGGGTGGTGGCAGTTGATCCTAAGTTGTTTAAGAGTTTATGGTGAGACTCTGGAAATCAATCTGGCGGTTCCTCAGAAAATTGGACATAGTACAACCAGAGGACCCAGCAATACCTCTTCTGGGCATATACCCAGAAGAT
>NW_018393792.1:8563-18859 GCF_900095145.1 Mus pahari | reverse complement strand
TGAAGTTCCCTATGGCAGAGGATATGACAGTGCTGACTTTAGGAAATTGGGCAGGTTTCACCAAACTCAGGAAAGGAAAGTGATGGCTGTTGCTGACCATTTCATTTCCACTTTCATTCAACTACCAATGTAGTAAAACAGCAAAACCCAACATATTTATATATAAATTTNACTTAATACACTTTCTGTATTTATAAAATTCATGCTTAACTTGAGCCATAATTAAGAGATAAGCATTTTGTATCTTGTATTAAATATTTTTCAGACTCCTCAGTCTGTCTGCACTGAAAGCTGCACTCCTGGATTCAGGAAAGTTGTCCTTGAGAGCAAGCCTTCGTGTTGCTTTGACTGCACTCCTTGCCCAGACAATGAGATTTCCAATGAAACAGGTGAATTACTAGTTTCTCAGAAGATTTTCCATTATTTCTACAGTGCTCTCACAAAATTAAGTAATGGAAAAAAATTTAGACAAGAGAACCACGTGGTCATGCCATTACTTCATTTTAACAACTAAATCTTTTACCTGTATGTTCTCTTAAAATAACCAATAGGAATGATTCACCTTTTGAGTCATTGTAGGCATTATGGCATCAAGAATTCACTTCCGCTCAACAGAGACCAATATTCAATTTCAGCATAGAATTTAATCAATAATATTCCGAGTATTATGTCTTTGTATGGCTATTTCTTGACTCGATACTTTTCATGAAATAAATTCCATTTTCTATATGTACATTGTATTGAACATATCTCATTCCTGACAGGGGTATGATAATTTTGTTTTTATTATTTATGCTACATACCAATCCATGCCTCACCTACTGTTCTCATCCTCAGAGAGTCCCTCTCCTATCCACTTTCTCATTCTCCAATAATAGGGAGGAGTCCTCACTTTTGGCTGGCTTCTAACCCGGCATATTATTTGTCTACATTGCTAGTCAAGTCCTCTTCTACTGAGGCCAGAGAAGGCAGCCAAGTTAGGAAAACATTTGACAGACAATCAAGCACTATATAGATAGCTATCTTTTCATTTGTTTGCTGCTCATCTGCTCCATATGTAGGGAGGGGCAGGTTTTGTCTGTGAGTGTCTGCATCTGTTTCATTCAGCAGGAGAGACTATCATTAATAATTTCAGGGACTGGTACTTTCCAATGGGATGAGACTGAAGTGGAACCACTGTCTCCATTGTTTCCATTAGGAATGTTGGTTGTCTCTACCCTCAGTCTCTGCCCCAACCCCTGTTTCTGCATCTCTTGTAAAAAGGATGAATTTGGTGTCAATAATTGTGTGTGAGTTGGTTTCCCTATTGCTTCTATAGGGGCTTCCTGGCTAAAGGAGGTACAATTTCAGGTTCCAAAGAACCACTATTATGAATATGAGCTAAGGTCACCCCCTTTGATTGCTAGGGGCTCCCATATCCCAGATATTTAGCATATCCTCAAAATATTTGCCTTCCTCTACCCCAATCTATGGATTTCTATTCTCCTGGCACTCTATTCCTCTCTTGTTTTTCTCTGTATACTTGATCAGGAACACTCCAGTTCACCTCCTTGTCCCTTCAGCCATCCAGATTCCTCATTCCATCTGTCTCCTATAACTATTATATTCTACCTTCTAAGTGAGATTCAAGTACCCTCACTTGGGTGTTACCTTTAGTTTAGCTTTGGGTCTTCAGTGTGTATTATATGTATCCATATATAATTGTGAACATACCATGATGATCATTTGGGGTTACCAATCTCTGGATGATAGTCTCAAGTTCCATCAATTTGCCTGCAAAATTCATGATGTCATTTTTAAATGGCTGAATAGTACTCCATTCTGTAGGCATACCAATTATTCGTTATCTATCCATTCTTTAATTACAGGATATCTAGGCTGTTTCCAGTTTCTGATTATTAGGAAGAAAACTGATATGAACATAGTTGGACCAGTGTCACCATGGAATAATGTGCTATCTTTGGATTTATGAACAGAAGTGATGGAGCTGGGCCTTGAGGCAGAAATATTGCCACTTTTCTGATAATCTAGCAAATTGATTTCCAATGTGTCCTTGCCCAATAGAAGGTTTCTAGATTCATTAGTTACCATTTATGAATTCTTTATCTTAGTGCCTGCTCCATTGCTCTTCTGTACAGGAAGTTTTCTCTGGTACCAATGCATTACAGGCTATTCCTCAGTTTCTCTTCTACTAGATTTATTATATTTGTCTTTATGTTAAGATCTTTAGTCTACTTCATTTGTTTTGTGCAGGAAGATAGATATAAATCTATATTCATTCTTCTACATGTAGACAGCCCAGTAATTCAGCACTAATTCCTTAAGATGATTTCTTTTTCCTGTTCTATGGTTTTGTGTCTCTAGGTATGTGACCATATTTTAAGACTGATGCCATTGATCATCTTGTTTATACCTAGACGAATACCATGCAGATTTTATTACTATTACTTGAAAATATACTTAGAGTTCTGAAATGTGTGTACCTCCAATAGTTTAATTATAGATTTGGCTTGTTTTAACAATGTTGGACTATTTGTTTGTTTGTTTCTTTGCCTGTTTTTTTTCCATATGAAGTTAAGAATTGCTATTTCAACGTATGTAATTAATTGTATTGTAATTTTTACGTTAATCACATTGAATATGTAGATTGGTTTTAGTAAGTTAGCCATGTACATTATGTTAACCCTACCATTTCAAGAGCATGGGAAATCTTTCCATATTCTGATATCTTCCTTAATTTTTTTTACAGTGATTTCAAGTTCCTGTTATTAGGTGTTTAAATTGCATGGTTAGAGTTACATTAAGATAGATATATTATTTGTAAATATTGTAAAGTGTTTTAATTCACTTATTTCTTTGTCAGTTAATTTATCATTTGTATAAAAGAGGACTATTTTTTTTAGTTAATTTCCTATCTAGCCAGTTTCCTGAAAGGGTTCTCTGGTAGAATTTTGGGGTTATCTATGTTTATTATATCATCTATGTATAGCAAATCTTTGACTACTTTCTTTTCAATTTGCATCAACTTGATCTGTTTTACTTCTCTGATAGTTCAAAGTAGAACTTCAAGTACTGTGTTGAATAGATTAGAGAGAGTGGGTAGCCTTGTCTTGTCCCTGATTTTAGTGTAATTGCCTAAGTTTCTCTCCATGTAATTTGATGTTGGCTATTCTTTTGCTGTATGTTAGTTTTATAACGTTCAGATATATGCTTTGTATCACTGATTTCTCCAAGACTTTTGAAAGGAATTAGTGTCATATTTTGTCAAAGTCATTTTTCTGCATCTAATCAGATGATCATGAGAATTTTTTTCATTTTATTTATTTAGTGAATTACACAGATGGATTTTCATGTATTTAGTCATCCTTATATCTTTTGGATGAAGTTTACTAGATTATGGCTTAAAATGTTTTTGATGTATACTTGCATTCAGTTTGTGATATATATATATATATATATAGTGTGTGTTCAATTCTTCATGAATATTTATAAGGAAAGTAGTTCTAAAATTCTCTTCTTTATTGAGTCTTTGTGTAATTTGGGTAACAGTATGATGGAAGCCACATAGAATAAGTTCCACAATGTTCCTCTGGTTCTATTGTATGGAGTAATTTGTGGAGTATTGGTATTACCTCTTCTTTGAAAGTCTGGTAGAATTCTCCAATAAAACCATCTGATCCTGGACATCTTTGGTCAAGAGACATTACATAACTGCATCTCTTTTCTCAGGGTTTTAGGGCTATTTATATAGGTTTCCTGATCTTGATTTAACCTTTGTTAGTGTGTTACTTTTTTAGAAAATTACCCTCTTGGTCTGCAAACCTATAGGTGGAACAATAATATGAACTAACCAGTACCCCCAGAGCTCGTGTTTCTAGCTGCATATGTAGCAGAAGATGGCCTAATTGGCCATCACTGGGAAGACAGGCCCCATGGTCTTGCAAACTTTATATGCCCCAGTACAGGGGAATGCCAGGGCCAAGAAGTGGGAGTGGGTGGGTAGGGGAGCAATGGTGGGGAGAGGGTATAGGGAACTTTCAGGATAGCATTTCAAATGTAAATAAAGAAAATATCTAATAAAAAAGAAAATCAATCTACTTCGTGTTTGGATTACTGGATTTTCTCACCTGATTTTAAAACTTCTCACTATTAGCCCAAGTCAGATAGCAGCTATGCTGTGAACAAATATTATATTTAGGTGACTTATATATAGGGGACTAACCTTGTGAGTCAATGTAGACATGGGAGACTGTGGGAGACAGTGGTAGCTACTATGCACAAGGCATTTCAGTATTTTACATTCTTTTGATTTTAAAAGTGTACTTTTATTTTTAATTATGTGTACATGTNTTTGTATCAGAGGTAATATAGAGGTGTTCAGGTTCCTTCAGAAACTTAAAGAAACTGAAATTACANGAGGTGGTGAACCACTGGATGAGGTTGCCGAACCAAACTCAGGNCACCTGGAATAGCAATAAATAATCTCAATTGCTGAGCTATCTCTCTATCCCATGGTATTTCCTTTCTAACTTGTAAATATCAGGAATGTTCTCCACCACATGCCCACACCCCCAGGTAATTGAAGTTACTAAAGTAACGAATGTTGGCCAAGAAAAAAAAATTACCCTCTATTAAGATTTTTCTGTTTGGTAGATTACAAGATTTGAAGTAAGATCTGGTGCTTTTTTTGTTATACTGTTTTTGGTCTTGTTTTCTTTCATTTTTCTTTTTGGATTTTATTTATTTTGATAACTTCTCTATATCTTTTAGTTATTTTGTCATGGATATATCTATTTTGTTGATTTTATCTAAGAGCTATTGCTTGACTCCATTAGACTATTTTTTTTCTAATTGATTGATTCAGATTATTGAAATCACATTACTTTCTGCACTTGACTCCTCCTAACTGTGTTTTCTTCTTTTTTCTATAACTTTTAGATATACATTTAAATTCTTCATATGAAAATTTTCAAATTAAATTATTATGGGCATGGTAGTGTAATGGACTTTCCTCTTAGAATTATTTTTACTGTTTCCCAAGAATTTGTGTATGCTGTGCCTTTATTTTTACTGAATTCTAAAAAATTCTTTCTTTATTCCTTCCCTGAACCAGAGATCATAGAGTAGAGAGTGGTTCAATTTCCATAAGTGTGTATGCTTCCTGGTGTTTCTATTGTTGAAGTCCAGCTTTCCTCCATGGTGGCCTCATAGAGGAAATATGTTTTTTCAATTTTCTTGTATCTGTGAAGGATGCTTTGTGACTGATTATCTGCTAAATTTTTGGGCAAGAATTTTGTGATGAGAAAGTTGTAAATTCTTATGTGTTTGTGTGGAATTTGATTCATAATGTCTGTCAGTTTTCTTATTTCTCTATTTAGTTTTGGACTGAATATCATGTCAGTTGGTAAAAATGGGGTATAGAAATCAACTACTTTTAATATGTGGAGTTTGTTGTGTGTTTTAAACTTTAGTAATGTTACTTTTACAAACATGGATACCCTTGAATTAGGAGCATACATGTTGAGAATTGAGATATCATATTAGTAGATTTTTCCTTTGATCAGTAGGTAGTGTCCTTTCCGATTTGCTTTGATTAATTATAGTTGAAAGTCTATTTTAATAAATATAAGAATAGTTACTTCATCTTTCTTCTAGGATCTTGTGAACCAGAATAAATTATAGAATTCACTCTGAGTTAATATCTACCTGCATTGCTGAGCTGTGTTTCTTTTTTGCAGCAAAAGGATGGTGCCTGTTTATACATTTTTTCTTTTTGCCTCTTTCTTTTTTATTGGGAAATTGAGTCCATTGATGGTGAGAGACTTTGGCAGCCAGATATTGTTTACCCCTGTTATTTTGATGTTTGTAGTACTAGTGTGTATGTGTTATTGTGTGTGTTTAAATTTATTTTTCTGGTATGGAATTATGGAATTATTTATTTTCTGTGTTTTCTTAAAAGTAGCTATCCTATTTCTGTTTAAGTTTTCATTTAATTAGGTTTTTATAGGACTGAATTTGTGCATAGATATTGTCTAAATTTAGAGTTTTCTTGAAATATCATTGTTTTCTCCATCTATGTTTATTGAGAATTTTTCTAGGTTTCTTATTCGAGATTGGCATGTGTATTTCTATGGGTTTCAAGACGTTTGTCCAGGCCCTTCAGTTTTTAGAGTCTCTATCAAAAATACACAATTCTAGTAGGTCTTAAATTGTATGTTACCTAGTCTTTTTCCCTTGTTGCTTTTAATATTCTTTTTTTGTTGTTGTTCTTTAAATTTCATATTTTGATTATTTTATTGAGCGAGGACTTTCTAGTCTGTTCCAATATACTTTGTGTTCTGCAAGCAAACTAAATGTTTATAGGATTTTTCTCTTTAAGTCATGAATATTTTGTACTATGATTTTGTTGAATAACTTTTTAATCCTTGGAGCTGAGACCCTTTAATTTCTATTCCTATCATTCTTTGTTTATGAGTTTTCATTGTACCCCAAATTTCCTGGCTATTTGGTTTCAGGGCTATCTAAGAGTTAACATTTTTTTCTGTGTATGAACTATTTTCTTTTATTGTTTGCATGAGATTCTCTCCTCCATCCTTTCCATGTTGATGATTCTTGCATCTGCTGTTCTCACTCTCTTCCCTAGGGTTTCCATCTCCAGTTTTTCCTCACTTTATATTTTTTTCATTGCTTCTATTTCCACTCTCATGTCGTGAACAGTTTCATTTATTCCTGTGGTTAATTCTAATTTCTAGTATTTAAGGGATTTATTTCTTTCCTCTTTAAAATCTATATTTGGTTCTCTTCATTTCTTTAAGGAATTTATTCATTTTCTCCTTAAATGAATCTATCAACCTTATAAGAATGAATTTCAGGGCATTGTGGCTTGGTTGTGTTAAGTTATAAAGGTCTTGAAGTTGTAGGATAGGTGTGCTCTATGGTCCTTGAGTTTTCTTGTTTGAAGTCATTTCATGCCATTAGGCATCTAGATATTTTAGTCACTGCGTGTTCTTGTTATAATATATATTGTGATGGGGCTTAACCTCAATAATACTTGTGTGACAACACCCTGGTGAGACTTCTTGGATTGAGTGGTTCTGGAACATCAAGTCTTAAACTCATGGGCATAGAGATGGCAGGAGAATTTTTTCCAATTTTTTATTAGGTATTTACTTCATTTACATTTCAAATGCTATCCCAAAAGTCCCCTATAACCTCCTCCAGCACTGCTCCCCTACCCACCCACTCCCACTTCTCGGCCCTGGTGTTTCCCTGTACTGGGGCATATAAAGTTTGCAAGACCAAGGGGCCTCTCCTCCCAATGATGACTGACTAGGCCATCTTCTGCTACACATGGAGCTCTGGGGTTACTGGTTAGTTCATATTGTTGTTCCACATATAGGCTTGCAGACCCCTTCTGCTCCTTGGGTACTTTTTCTAGTTCCTCCATTGGGGGCCCTGTGTTCCATCCAATAGATGACTGTGAGCATACTTTTGTGTTTGCCAGGAACTGGCATAGCCTCAAAAGAGACAGGTATATCAGGGTCCTTTCAGCAAAATCTTGCTGGCTTATGCAATAGTGTCTGCGTTTGGTGGTTGATTATGGGATGGACCCCTGAGTGGGGCTGTTTCTGGATGGTCCATCCTTTTGTCTCTGCTCCAAACTTTGTCTTCGTAACTGCTTCCATGGGTGTTCTGTTCCCAATTCTAAGAAGGGGTGAAGTGTCCACACTTTGATCTTTGTTTTGAGTTTCATGTGCTTTGCAAATTGTTTCTTAGGTATTCTAAGTTTCTGGACTAATATCCACCTATCATTGAGTGCATATCATTCGAGTTCTTTTGTGATTGGGTTACCTCACTCAGGATGATACCCTCCAGATCCATACATTTGGATTGCAGGAGATTTTGTATCTGACATTGATACCAGATTTCTTAGAGCAGCTGGTTAGGATCATTGTTCAGGGAAGCTGGGTGTAAGAAGGGAATCTAAACTTTGTGGTTCTGGATCAACAGGTCTGATGAAGCTACACAGACAGGTGGTAGGAGAATGGAAGTCTTGTCTGGAAAGCAGGATAATTATATTTCCTTACCTATTAATTCCCATTAGTACACTATAAACACATTATACATANGTTATTCCTCTGGAAGATATAGAGATAAAACATAACGCCAAACTAACTGACTTTTCATATGGTTATAGTTCCTCTATGCAGATACAAGACATAGTCATTTCATTTATGAATTTAATGTGATTGTAGGAGGACCATAAAAATGTCACCTCAAAATTCTTCTACTTTTATAGACTAAAGATTAAACATTTCAGAGATATGTACATTTGGATTGATAGAGTAAAATGAAGAATTTTTTTTACATATATCACAATGTCAGACCTTATTGATTAAAAATAAGGAGTTAAACATTCAAAAGTTAAAGAAATTACTGATAAAATATCGGGAATTATACGAAACCTATATTTCAAGACAAACATAAGTTTTAAACAAAATAAAATTTTGTTACAAATCAGTCTCCATTAATGAATGGATATTATGTACACAAAACTGATATTCAAAACTAGCATACCATAGCAACAAAAATGATCTAAAAGCATACCAGNATAGGTTTATTTGAAGGTGACATTAGCAGAAATAGACACATTGAGAAAATATTAACTATTGTGACAGGAGAGTTTTAAAAAGCTAGATAGATACACAAATACAGAGTAGAGTGAAAATGGAATTAAATGTACAATCTTTCTATATGATTTTGGAAAAAAATGAAACAAACTAGTTTGAAATGAAACATTTACAAAAATATGCAAAGTTATACATGTCATGAAATGAGTCATTAAAGAACATGAGGAATATATATATATATTTCTTCCCCTAAGTTTGATTCACAATGATTCCGTTCTTAAAATCTGTTCAGGGGGAACACAGAAATCATGAATATTATTATTAAGTAGGTGTTTGAATGAAAAGCTTTCACTAAGTTTATCNAAACTTCCATAAGCTAATAGTTACAAAATTCTCTCAATATGTAAAGGACTTTACATCTCCCATACTAATGAGAATTTCATAAAAAAAAAAAAAAAACAGAGAAATGATTAGAGACTTAATTCCCACTAACTNTTCTGTAACATCCACAATAACATCTGTGAGATTTTCTTGTCAACAAAAATGAGAGGGTTTGGAAAAAATAAGAAATGATTTGAACAATTATTCAGTGGTATCCAATGAAGATCACATGAGAAGAAAAAATTTCATACATCTAAGACTACGAACATTTTATACAAGAAATTCAATGAGCAATATCTTTTAAAACTTGAATTCACATAATCTATTGGAAATTAAGAAACTTTTTTGTGAACTGGTATAAAAAGTGAATTATTTTTGCAGTATAATTTGGGGTTCTCAAGATCTAAATGTAAGTTTCAACTATATTATAAAATATAAATGAAAATAGGTTAAAAAAGAAAATATGAACAGTTCAATATATAGTAAAATAGATGGGCTTTAGTAATATGGTTTAATGCATATTTTCATTATCAATTTGACACAATCAACATTTATGGAATAAAAGAAAAACACTAGGAAAAAATGTTTTCAATGGATGGATTATAGGCAAGCCTCTTGGACATATTGTGGTTAGTGATGGCTGTGGGCTAGAAAGCCTCACTGGACTCTTGAGATCTCTTAGGTGGTGATCATGAGCTACATAACAAAGGTTGACGGATATGGTAGAGGCAGGGAGGGCAAAATCACATGCCAATGTATTCACATTCAGTTCTTACCTCCTTATCCCACCTTCAGTTCCTTGCTGGTTTGCTCAGTGATTTGTTAATAATGTGTAATGTGAAAAACACATNTTTCTCCAGAAGGCCAGAAGGGGCTTTTCCTCATGTTTTTTGAAAGGAGTAGAAATCCTAACTTCCTAACTTGTGGAATTATTCATTGTAGGATTCTTGTTTCTCTATACACTGAGTAGCAATGGAAGCTGATTGTAATAACAAAGCAATGAGTTTGAAGTCTATAATATATTAGGGTAAAGAGAAACCTTGACCATGGATATGTAACCAAATTCATTTCTTCCAGGTGTGGATCAGTGTGTGCACTGTCCAGAAACTCATCATGCAAGTGTAGAGAAGAGACACTGCCTGAAGAAAACTGTAACCTTTCTGTCCTATAATGATCCCTTGGGGAAGGGAATCACATTTCTGTCCCTTGGATTCTCAACTCTCACAGCTCTTGTTATTTGGGTATTTGTACACCACAGAGGCACTCCAATTATAAAGGCCAATAA
>NW_018393792.1:1888-7688 GCF_900095145.1 Mus pahari | reverse complement strand
AAAGTTATGGTATGTTTTTCTTATGATAGCTTTGTGGATATACATTCTCACCAAATATTCTATCCATAGCTTGATTCCCTGGAACCCCATGATGAAGTATGTAATCAATTTCACACACTGTGACTGCCACATTAAACTTCATACCACAATATTTCTCATAACATTTCACATTTTCAAATCTCTTATTTTATATAAATTAATCGTTTTTTGTCTAAATTTCCTCCCCCTCCTAATCCATTCTATGTCTGTTCCACATTCCAAACCTCCTACCCTATCTCCATGAAGATGTCCCCACCCTGCGATCTCCGACCCCACAAGACCTCCACATTCCCTCACCCCTCCAGTCCCTTAATGGTTAGGTGTATCTTCACTGAATGAGTCTAGCCCTGAGAGTCCTCTGCTGTATATGTGTTGGGGACCTCATATTATCTAGGGTATCCTGCCTGGTTCATGGCCCAGTGTCTGAGAGATCTCTGGAGTCCAGGTAAGTTGAGATTGCTGGTTCTCCTACAGGGTCACCCTCCTCCTTAGCTTCTTCCAGCTTTTCCATAATTCAACCACAGGGGACAGCAGCTTGATTCAGTTGTTTGTGAATAAATATCTGTGCCACAGACCAGGTTCACTTGGACCCTCTCAGTCCATGGGAATCAGGGATTCTGGCAGGTGTGCATGGAGTCGTCAAGTATTGACAGATCAGATGCAGGCACGAGAGTATGCTGGATCTGAATGTATTTTGTCCAAATGAACAGCAGACTTTTAATACAGAATAAAAATAAGAAAATCCAGGCAAACACATCTGCCAAGTAACAGTGACACAAAACAAAAAAGAATGCATACATAAAAAGATGGCAGGAGCCAGGCCTTGTTTAGCACTTAATTAAAAATTCAGCAAAACACTGGAGCCAGATGAATGCTCTGATGCAAAGCTAGTCTACTGTTAAAACCACCACCAGGGGTTCTTTAGTAAATACCTGATTATGCTGTTACTCTGGGCCTAGTGAAGAAACCTATAACAGGGAAATTTCATTTCACTACCCCTTTCATGCGACAACCCACCTATTTGCTAGGCCATTGTGTATTCCTGTTTATGGGTGTGACTAGGCTATTGTCCTAAGGAATTACTATGCATACTAGCCTTGAGCTTTTCTAGCTCTGTTCTTTGTAATGCATAATTAATTTCAATGACTCTATTACAAGTGAATTTGAATGTTCCTGAATAGGTAACACTCTTACTGAATTCCAAGCTCGGGGTTAACTTCAAGGATTTTCTAGGAACCATTGGAACATTGGTGCAGGCTTAGCTATGTCAAAATCAATCCGTAAGGCACTTATAATAAAACAATACTTAAAGAGAGCACATAGATCCATACACCAGACTAACACAAGGACAGGGTTTGAGTATATAAGCTATGGGAATGCCAAGTATCCAGGAGGCAAAACTTTCCTTGAAACTCAGTGCCTCGTGACTGATTCCAGTTTTTCAGGCCTGTAATGCATGTCACTACTGGAATCAATGTAGCATATCTGGATCTGATTCATTCATCTGCCTAATGGGTGTTTCAGAGTGGAGTCATGATAGACCCTTTTCTGTGAGCACAACATAACCACATAGTGTCAAGCCTTGGGACATCCACCTGCACTTAATCCCAATTTGGTCCTGTCACAAGACATCCTTATTCTCAGGATCTTCTCCATATTTGTCCCAGAAGTTTGTTCATAGTTATTCATTGTGAGATGGCAACCCTATCCATCCAGTTGAAGTCCTTTCCCTCCACTGAAGGTTGAATCTATAAGTTCACATTCCAAAATGTTGGACATTTCATCTTAGGTCCTTCTCTGTGAGTCCTGAGAGCCTCAACATCCCTGGCTTTAGATACATGCTGGAGTGTCCTCACATGCCCTACCTCCCTAGGTTGCCTGTTTTTATTTTTTGTGCTGACCCTCAGGGCTTCAATCCTGCTTTTCCCACCCAACAGCTATGATATTTCCCTCTTCCCCTCCCTTTTACCTTTCCTACCCAGGCCCTTCCCTCCCGATTCTGTGATTGCTTTCTCCTCCCTCCCAAATGGGATTGAGGAATTGTCATTTGGGCTCTTTGGTTTGTTAACCTTTTTGAGTTCTATGGATAGCTTCCTGGGTATTCTGTATATTTTTGGCTAAATCCACCTATTAGTGAGTACATACCATGAATGTACTTTGGGTCTTAATCACCTCACTCAGAGCGATATTAAAAGACCCCCGAAGAAGGGAGACACTCACTCAAGTCGCAGAATGATGTGATTCCCCAAGGACTCAAGAGAGAGCATCCTTGTTGCACTCACATCAGGTTTATTGATAAGAACCAGAGTGCCTAGGCCGACTTGCATCCCCCACAGGGGTGGAAGAATTTGATCCTAAGTAGCTGAAAGACTGGGTATTTAACGAAAAATAAATAACCCAAGGGGGTAGTGAGGGAGTTATTGGGAAATACCGAAAATACCAGTGAAAAATCACAAGGGGGAAGCAAAAATGATAAGGGGAAACTCCCTGCTTATCAAGACTGTGCTGAAGATTTTAATCTAACTTCGGTGGTCAGCCAGTTCCTGGAACAGAGTCACTGAACCAGCTAACCTACATTCTTGGCTTTACTCTGTTTGCTAGGTGGTCTGAATTTTTGCTGGTATTTCTTTTTTTCACTAATTCTAGTACCTAGTTCTAATCATAGAACTAGATTTCAGTATCTTCATAATATTGACTTTCTTGACTTTCTAAGCATGATGTTGTTGGTGTAACATCAAAATCTGAACAGCAATTACCCCTTTCTCTAATAAAGGTAACTAACTTATTTAATATACATGGACGAATAATTAAGGCAGAAGAAAACTCAAAAGGGGTCCCATAAGGGAAGATATCAAAGTAGTAACCCATGGAGTTTTATTAAACCAATTTTCAAACCATCCCTGATGTGCCTCTGTCTCTCTGTCTGTCCTTTGTCTAATCTCTCTCTAAGTTTTCTCATAGAGTCTTGAATCAACCTGGAGTGATCTACATAAAGCAACATTCTTCTTTGCGTGCAGCACATAATCCTCCATCTTTTAAAAACAGCAAGTCTAACCCTCTCCAATTTTGCAAGCCTACCTCTAAAAGAGAAGTTAAAGATTCTTTAAGCTTAGTTATGGATTGCTCCAATGCTCTCAAATCTTCATTCATAGCTGATCTTAACTTTTGGAAATAGTGAGGCTGTTGTATGAGTGCAGCATTGCCTATCCCCATGCCCACAGCAACTATGATGCCTAAGATTACTTCCAAAGTCAGTGAAATGGGCTCTATCTGGTAACAGATTAGTCACCTGTCAAATTAATCTTCAAAAGAGTTAGTAGGGTGGTAAAGAACTCTAGGTACTAATTGTATATGAACACAGTAGTCTTTGGTGTTATTAAAGACAGAAGTTGTCATACAAGGAGTCAAACGTGTAATATAGGCCCACCATTTATCTAGGCCAGGAAATAAATATCTAACATCAGAAGTTCAAGGGCTCTCAAGGGTCTCATTACACAAATGTATGTAGGCAGATGATGGATTTCTCAAGCAGGTTCCTGTACCTGTAACTTCGGCAATTGTCAGTCTATGACTGTTTCCCCATACACAAGCCTCATGGCTGGTGGTGTTATTGAATGTTCCAGACACTGCAGTTCCTTCATAATAAGGAGGTCCTGAAGCAAGGCAAAGCCAACAAGACTTAGTCAGATCAGGATTGGTTCAGTTTATCACACTGAATGGACCCTCTACAAGATTGATCAGTATCTGTCCTATATATTGGGCATTAATAGTATTAAGTAAAGATAGAATATTAAAAGCAGTAAGGGAAAAAGGTCAAGTAAAATACAAAGGTGGTCCTATTAGAATTACACCAGACAAACAAAACAGCAGTACAAGGATGGAAATGACGTCCTAGAAAAAGGAAGAAGGTAATCCTTTAAGAAACCTAAAAGAAGACAGCTACAAGAACAGGATGCCATTATATGTGCAGAAGCAGGGATGTACTTTTATGAATGGCATCTTTGTACCAAACACCATTACAGTGTTTCACCTAATTTGAAAATGTGATGATGATCAAAACTGTATATTTAATGCTTCATGTGCTCCAATATGAATAGTCTATCACCCTTATCTACATCTGGATTTACATGATTGTATTCTAAAATTCACTTTTGGGATGCTTCAGCCCAGGTACTGGAATTCCCACTGCAGATGGGGGGCCAGGGTCAGTAGCAAAAGCAGCAAGGTTGGAATGAAACAGAATGAACCATTTAGTTTTCTTTTCTTTTCTTTTTATCAGACAGGAAGCACACCTATGTATGACTAGACTACTTAGACAACCTGTGTCTTTCAATGGTTTTATGTATTCACAAAAGTTCATTTTCACAAGAATTTTAATCATTGACAACATAAATTGTTAAGATACAATATTCTTTGATTACAGAAGCATATAAAAGTGACAAAGCAAGCATAGCTTCTGCGACAGGCCCTGGTTCAGGCCCTCATCTTCAGCCAGGTAACAGATCTAAGCTCCAGACACCTGAGTGTCTTCCTTGCCAGGAGAGGGGTGGACTCCAGGGAGGGCTCTGGCCACTGGAGCAGGTGAGAGAGCCATCTTATATCCAGGATCCCTCAGAGACCAATCTGCACAGGAGAGCCTGTGGACTGCAGAAGCAACATAGGTTCTGGGACAGGTCCTGGATCGGGCCTTCATCTTCAGCCAGGAGGCAGATCTGAGCTCTAGACCTCTGTGCTCCTTCCTCTTCAGAGGAGACATGGCCTGCAGAGAGTACTCTGACCACTGAGACTCAGGAGAGAGTTGGACTCCAAGGAGTGCTGACAGAGGCTAACAGAATCTTAGGAGGAACAAGCTCCAGCCAGGGACAACTAGAACATCTAATGCCAGGGATTGCCAGATGGCAAAAGGCAAAAGTAAGATTCTTACTAAGAGAAGAAGATATATCCTTTGTTTAGTTTCTGTTTCCAGGTGAGTGGGGTGTTGAAATCTCCCACTATTATTGTGTGAGGTGCAATGTGTGCTTTGAGGTTTACTAAAGTTTCTTTAATGAATGTGGCTGCTCTTGTATTTGTAGCATAGATATTCAGAATTGAGAGTTCCTCTTCGTAGATTTTACCTTTGATTTTACCATAGATGGAGAAACCAAACTATTCCATGATAAAACCAAATTCACACAATATCTATCCACAAATCCAGCCCTTCAAAGGATAATAAAGGGAAAGCATCTACACAAGGATGGAAATTATACCCTAGAAAAAGCAAGAAAGTAATCCTTCAACAAACCTAAAAGAAGATAGTTGCAAGAACAGAATCCCAACTTTAACAAAAATAACAGGAAGCAACAATGACTTTTCTTTAAATTCTCTTAACATCAATGGACTCAATTCCCCAAAAGACATAAACTAATAAAAAAAGACATAGACTAATAGACTGGCTATACAATCAGGACTCAACATATTGCTGCTTACAGGAAATCCACCTCAGGGAAAAAGACAGACACTAGCTAAGAGTGAAAGGAAACAATTTTCCCAGCAAATGGTCTGAAGAAACCAGCTTGAGTAACCATTCTAATATTGAATAAAATTGACTTCCAACCCAAAGTTATCAAAAAAGACAAGGAGGGGCACTTCATACTCATCAAAGGTAAAATCTACCAAGAAGAACTCTCAATTCTAAATATCTATGCTCCAAATGCAAGGGCAGCCACATTCATTAAGGAAACTTAGTAAAGCTCAAAGCACACATTACACTGTATGCACTAAT
>NW_018393792.1:0-1037 GCF_900095145.1 Mus pahari | reverse complement strand
TAAAGAAATAGAAACATTCATCAATAGTCTCCCAACCAAAAAAGCCCAGGACCAGATGAGTTTAGTGTAGAGTTCTATCAGACCTTCAAAGAAGACCTAATTCCAACTCTCCTCAAACTATTCCACAAAATAGAAACCAAAGGTACTCTACCAAATTCATTCTATGAAGCCACAATTACTCTGATATGTAAACCACACAAAGACCCAACAAAGAAAGAGAATTTCAGAACAATTTCCCTTATGAATATCAATGTAAAAATACTCAATAAAATCCTCGCAAAACGAATCCAAGAGCATATCAAATGATCATCCATCATGACCAAGTAGGCTTCATCCCAGGGATGCAGAGATGGTTTAATATATGGAAATCCATCAAGGTAATCCACTATATAAAGAAACTCAAAGACAAAAAACACATAATCATCTTGCTAAACGCTGAGAAAGCATTTGACAAAATCCAACACCCCTTCATGATAAAAGACTTGGAAAGATCAGGAATTCAAGACCCATACCTAAACATAATAAAAGCAATCTACAGCAAACTAGCAGCCGACATGAAAGTAAATGGAGAGAAACTCGAAGCAATCCCACTAAAATCAGGGACTAGACAAGGCTGCTCCCTTTTCCCCCCACACACTCAACATAGTACTTGAAATCCTAGCCAGAGCAATTTGACAACAAAAGGAGTTCAAGCAGAGACAAATTGGAAAGAGATAAGTCAAAATATCAATATTTGCAGATTATATGATAGTAAATATAAGTGACCCTAAAAATTCCACCAGAGAACTCCTAATCCTAATAAACAGCTCCAGGGCAGTAGCTGGATATAAAAGAAACCAAAAAAAAAAAAAAATCAATAGCCTTTCTCTACACAAAGGATAAACAGGATGAGAAAGAAATTAGGGAAACAACACACTTCACAATAGGCAAAAATAATAAAAAATACTTTGGTGTGACTCAAGTGAAAGATATGTATGATAAAAACTTCAAATCTCTGAAGAAAGAAATCAAAGATCTCAGGAGATGGAAGCATCTCC
>NW_018393791.1:2676-4453 GCF_900095145.1 Mus pahari | reverse complement strand
ATGTTGGCTAATGGTTTGCTGTAGATTGCTTTTATTATGTTTAGGTATGGGCCTTGATTCCTGATCTTTCCATTCTTTTTATCATGAAGGGGTGTTGGATTTTGTCAAATGCTTTCTCAGCATCTAAGGAGATGATCATGTGATTTTTGTCTTTGAGTTTGTTTATATAGTGGATTATGTTAATGGATTTCCATATATTAAACCATCCCTGCATCCCTGGGATGCAGCCTACTTGGTTATGATGAATGATCACTTTGATGTGTTCTTGGATTTGGTTTGCAAGGATTTTATTGAGTACTTTTGCATTAATATTCATGAGGGAAATTCATCTGAAGTTCTCTTTCTTTGTTGGATCTTTGTGTGGTTTAGGTATCAGAGTAATTGTGGCTCCCTAGAATGAATTGGGTAGAGTACCTTCTGTTTCTATTTTGTGGAATACTTTGAGGAGAGTTGTAATTAGATCTTCTTTGAAGGTCTGAAGGAACTCTGCACTAAACACATCTGGTCCTGGGTTTTTTGTGGTTGGTAGACTATTAATGACTGCTTCTATTTCTTTGTGGGAAATGGGTCTGTTAAGATCTTTAATCTGATACTGATTTAACTTTGGTACCTGGTATCTGTCTAGGAAGTTGTCCATTTCATCCAGGTTTTCCAGTTTTGTTGAGTAGAGCCTTTTGAAGTAGGATCTGATGATGTTTTGGATTTCCTCAGGATCTCTTGTTATGTCTCCCTTTCCATTTCTAATTGTGTTAATTAGGATACTGTCCCTGTGCCCTCTAGTTAGTTTGGCTAAGGGTTTATGTATCTTGTTGATTTTCTCAAAGAACCAGCTCCAGGTTTGGTTGATTCTTTGAATAGTTCTTTTTGTTTCCACTTGGTTGATTTCAGCCCTAAGTTTGATTATTTCCTGCCATCTATTCCTCTTGGATGAATTTGCTTCCTTTTGTTCCAGAGCTTCTAGGTGTGCTGTCAAGCTGCTAATGTATGCTCTTTCTAGTTTCTTTTTGGAGGCACTCGGGACTATGAGTTTTCCTCTTAGGATTGCTTTCATTTCGTCCCATAAGTTTGTCTATGTTGTAGCTTCATTTTCATTAAACTCTAAGTCTTTAATTTCTTTCTTCATTTCTTCCTTGACCAAGGTATCATTGAGTAAAGTGTTTTTCAGTTACCATGTTTATGTGTGTTTTCTATTATTTATGTTGTTATTGCAGATCAGCCCTATTCCGTGGAGATCGGATAGGATACATGGGATAATTTCAATATTTTTGTATCTGTTAAGGCCTGTTTTGTGACCTACTATATGGTCAATTTTGGAGGAGGTACCCTGAGGAGCTGAGAAGAAGTTATATCCTTTTGGTTTAGGATTAAATGTTCTGTGGATATCTATTAAATCCATTTATTTCATAACTTCTGTTATTGTATATGTGTCTCTGTTAATTTCTGTTTCCAGGATCTTTCCATTGGTGAGAGTGGTGTTTTGAAGTCTCCCACTATCATTTTGTGAGGTGCAATGTGCTCTTTGAACTTTACTAAAGTTTCTTTAATGAATGTGGTTGCCCTTGCATTTGGAGCATAGATATTNAGAATTGAGAGTTCATGTTGGTAGATTTTACCTTTGATGTGTATGAATTGCCCCGCCCTTTCTTTTTTTGATAACTGTGGGTTGGAAGTCAATTTTATTCGATATTAGAGTGGCTACTCCAGCTCCTTTCTTCAGACTATTTGCTAGGAAAATTGTTTTCCAGCCTTTCACTCTGAGGTAGTGTCTGTCTTTTTC
>NW_018393791.1:0-2090 GCF_900095145.1 Mus pahari | reverse complement strand
AGGCTTCTTTTATGTTCATGGGCATCTCTTTCTTTAGGTTTGGGAAGTTTTCTTCTATAATATTGTTGAAGATATTTGCTGGCCCTTTAAGTTGAAAATCTTCATTCTCATCTATTCCTTATACTTTGCTTTTTAAAATAGTCTTTGAATGAGCCCCTCCTGCCATTCTGGAGTTGACACTAAATGTAGAAAAAGACTTCAAGGCTTCATATTCTGTTATCAGAATAATCTTTTCATCCAGTTATACAAATGTCCATTCACATATTAGGCTTATTATTAGTGTCAGATTAATGGCCAATATTTCTATTAAGTATTGAATAAATACTGAAATAAAATTAGAGAAAATGTAGAACAAATGTACTTCTTGCGGATGAGAAGCTGTTCTCAAGGTGGCTACTTAGTTCTGAGATTCCAAATGTGAGACTTTACCATTGGTGCCTCAGATCATGAAAGGAGTGTTGAAATCACTCACCTTTTAGTTAATCAATATGCCTGGGACTCCCTTTCTCATAAACCGAGGTTTCCTGTGTTTTTCTGTCTCTGACTATTTTCCCATCTCTTATTCCATTTTCATGTCTTTGGGATTTAAAGAATACAATTTCCAATTGTTAGGCACAGTAAATTGTGTACACTTGGATAGTGATGGTGACTTCACATTATTATACTTTGTGTTAGTTCAGTAGGAATTTTATTTCTGATGTATCCTGTATTACCCATACCTCATCAGCAAAATAGTGAAAATTCTCATTGGTGACCTTTTTGAAAGCCATAATAAGGTTTAAAATTGCAAATATATGTTCCGTGTTAATACATGTTTCAGGTTTAGACAAAAAAAACTTAGCTCCAAACCCTCAATTGAAAAATGCAAATGAGCATGTTTGATGTTTTTACTCCTAACGAGAGGTAATTGCTAATAGTAACAGATAAAGTCAACTGTGCTTGGACAGATGAATACATTTCATATGGAGAGAAGATCTCTGTACTTAGATATCACTTAAAGGATCTCAAAGAATTAGGAAGACTGAGATGTTAACAGAAATCTGATACCTTTACGAAACTGATATAATAGCGACACACTAAAAGGTAACATTAAACTGATATATAAGAAGTGGACAAATAAAATTAAATGAAATGTATCTTAAAATAATCTGTTTATTGAATATTAAGAGTAGAAAATATTAAAATTATATTCTACAAACATTATGGAAATATTATTGATAATTTTTCTAACTGTGCTTATAATTAGTAGTTTTTTTTTTAAAGTTTAACTTTAAAAGGTTTTCCTATTTTGAAATTTGTAAAATACTTATTGATAAAAGTTTCTCTCCTGGAAACATTAATAATCTTTTCTAAGTAAACTGATTATTAGACAACATATACAGATATATAATGTGTTGTTGAATACTCTCACACTATATCAAGTGGCATCATATAAGGGCTTTTGAATATATTTTTAGTGTTAATCTTTTAATAGTTTATGCTCTTTTACTATGCTTAATACCCAAAAAATATTTTCTATGATTTGAAACCATTTGGTACTCAACATTAGATATAGGATCCTCAGTTTTAGATATTGTTAAATATGCATTAATGGTATTTTTAGGGTATGAAAGTATATGAACATAAAAGTTGAGCAAAATTTTTATGTATTATTTGATTCTCAAAATATTCATTATTATTATGATGTGTGATATATAATGTAGCCTTCCAGTGGCTTATGGTCAAGTGGGGCTAACCTGGAAGGAGAGCCAAAAATGAAAAGTGGGATTAAGAGAAACATAGAGATCTTTGCTCTGGTGCACTACTGGGGAGAGGGCGGATTGGAGAGGCATCACAGCTTCTGGGAAGGATCCCGTTTCTGGTTCCAGTCATCCGGCGCCTTTCCCACCCGAGGAGGGGTGTCCGCCGGGAGGAGTCTCAAGGCCTGAGCCAGAAGGCGAGCCATCTTTGCTCCGGTCCACTGCCGGTTAGAGGGCAGGCTGGAGAAGTGACACAGCTTCTGGGCTCCAGTCTGTGCTGGCAAGAGTGTGGACCACAGAAGCTACACAGCTTCAGGACAGACAGAAGCAACCTAACTTCTGGGACAGACT
>NW_018393790.1:0-4522 GCF_900095145.1 Mus pahari | reverse complement strand
AGCGAGAGTGCACAGCACGGGAGTGCCAAACACTGCATTATTTTAATAGCAAACCNTGTAAATCAAGCGATATCCAATAGTGTTATAATATGCACAGGGAGACNTCCACTGAATGAGGAAGACAGACAGAGCTGCTGACAGAGACAGGTGCCAAGACACACTAGTGAATAACGCAGAATAACTNTGTATGTCGTTACTCAACTTGGTATTTTGAACATGGGCATATGCTCAGTAAGGTTGTATTGGCCTGAGGTTGACACATTCTCTCTCTCCCAACCCCTCCTTACNTTGGCTCTCTCCCTTTTCTCTTTCATAGATATGTACATATANATATTTAATAAATTATTTGAAATTAACTTGCTTGCTTTTCTCTTAACAACTCGTGACACACTTCATAACAACAAATACGTGATTTTACAAAGTGNAGTATAATTACCCGACTTGAGAGTGATAGTTTTAATTTACCATTGNAAAGAATGAGCAGGCAAAGTCCCAGCACTGTCAGAGGTCCCCACAATATGATTTTTAGGTCCAGGTCGCAGCACAATCAGATTTCCACCTGTGTTCAGGGTTCTCTCTTCAGCAACAGTTCTCAGTGTTCTCTCACTTTAGTGATAATTAGTGACTCTCTTTTAAGAATNTAGTCCCTTTTTTAAAAATGAGATGTCATATTACAGTATTTTCAAAGGTTGAGTATTAAGTGAAATAATTTTTTTGTCTGAATTTAGAGAATGCAGTTAGCAATATACCCAATGAAAATCATTCTACTTTTCTTAGGTTTGATTTGAAATCATTAAATGAGATAGATTAAAAATAAGTAAATTATTTCTCAACAAGTGTCTTAGTTAGGGTTTTACTGCTGTGAACAGACACCATGACCAAGGCAAGTCTTATAAAAACAACATTTAATTGAGGCTGGCTTACAGGTTCAGAGATTCAGTCCATTATCATCAAGGTGGGAGCATGGCAGTATCCAGGCAGGCATGGCACAGGCAGAGCTGAGAGTTCTACATCTTCATNCAAAGGCTGCTAGTGGAAGACTGACTTCCAGGCACCTAGGGTGAGAGAGTATTAAGCCCACACCCACAGTGACACACCTACTCCAACCAGGTCACACCTATTCCAACAAGGCCACACCTCCAAATGGTGCCACTCCCTGGTGCAAGACTATACGAACCATCACAGGAAAAGGATGCCTTATACTTTCAATGCCAGAAGGAAAAAATTTAAAACCCAGGGCTGAAGAGGAGAAGAGGCAGCAGGAAGGGAAAGGATGGGGCCTGAGAGAACTGAACAACCCATTTATAAAATGACACGGGTTTTCTGAACACTGAGTCTGATGGTAGTGCCATGTATTATCCAAGTTCATATGGAGGATCTAGAAGCATTTACCATGTAAAAACGGCAAAGCTCTATAAGAGAAAAAAAAAGGTATTATCGGGGTACATTCTGTGATCATAGTGTAATTAACTCAGGAATGAATAACAAAAATCTAATGTACAATTTCCATATATTTATAAGTTCAATAGCAACATACTGCCTAGAAAAAAAGGGTCTCACTACAGTGTGCCCTTGGCTGGAGGTGTTTCTCCTTGATGTAACTCTTTCTACTTCTTGCCTAGAAGATCAAAACTTGCTTCGAGTATTAGGAGAACTAAAAGGAAAAGAGGCCTGAGGGGTGGGGTGGGGTCTCTGCTACCAAGCATCGGCATTTGGTTCCAGTGTGACAACTGACCTCAACTACACATGCTATCCTGTTTTGGAGCTAGTTGGCATTTGCTTTTTGTTTTGTTGTTGTTGTTGTCATTGTTGCTATTATTTATTTGTTGAGATTTCCAGGTTACATTCAAGGCTGAGGGTATGCAACCTTGAGGAAGACACCTAAGAATTTACTTGTAAACTAGGTTTTAAATTTCTTTTCTTTTAGCACAGCCACCTTCCCTGACTTTTAGAAGCATCTAGAGTGGTGGAAGACATATAGAATGGCATAGCACTTGCTTAGCATATTTAAACCTTAGGTTTGAGTTAAAGTATTGCACAACCCCAAATGCTGTATTGGCTATTAGGGGTTGCTTTTGAGCTCCCATGCATTGGGGTCATGACTCCTTTCTCCGATTCTGACTTTCTGGGCTTATGCCTTAAAACAGGCAGAGTCCTGAATCTCTGCTATTTCGGGGGTTATGGGGAGGACATCAAAGAAGTAAGAGAAATATGGTTGTTTAGTCCAGTGAATTTACTCTAAAATCTTCAACTTAGTTCAATTTATTAATTTATTTTAGCAGAAATGACAAATAAAATATCCAAATTAAAGATCAAACAAATAAATATTAATTTGAAAATTAAACTTTATTGGTAACAAAAAAAGGACTAATTCTTTCCAGTTCTTGTTCAGTTTTTCTAAGGCAAGAATCCGACAAGCCTCTGGGCTTCAGCATCCACACAGGGGGTATTCAGAGCATACCAAGGGCAACTGGACTCAGGTTGAATTTCAGACTGCTTTGAGTTCCTAGAGTACTNCATGATATGCTTTCTAGTTCTATATCTGTCACTGTGACTTTAAGGAGCTAGGCTAGAAGACCTATACTAACTTGCCTTTACTGGGCAGGTAAGTCGAATGAAAAGTAGACTGTGGCTGGGCATGGTGGCACACACCTTTAATCCCAGCACTTGGGAGGCAGAGGCAGGCAGATTTCTGAGTTCAAGGCCAGCCTAGTCTACAGAAAGAAAGAAAGAAAAGAAAGAAAGAAAAGTAGACTGTGATCCAGTAGCTTCTATATAGCCATGTATTGGTTAAGNTTTTCCACTAAAATTTGGCTAGAGAAACCATTACTATTTTTCTAAGAAAGGTTTGAAAAGCTCTATGCCTTCCTCACAAATTCATACAAACCTTCCTTTTGTTAACAAAGACAATGTTCACCATCTGTCATATTTTCTGTTGTGTTTCAGGGACTCGTTGTGATGTCTACAGAGCTGGAAGAAGTGGTGAACAGCATCCTGAATGTCAAAATCCCAGCGATGTGGATGGGTAAATCCTACCCCAGCCTGAAGCCACTCGGCAGCTATTTGAATGACTTCCTTGAAAGACTAAAATTCCTGCAGGTGATTTTATCCATATGAACACTGCTGTCTAACTAACTTCTCTGGCTTCACTTTCCTAATCAGAATGCTAGTGTGCAGGGAATGGCACTGCACAGTCCTGTGTATTCAAGGCGCAAATGACCTCTATTCAGTAACATACATATATATATATATATATATATATATATATATATATATATATATATATATATATATATATATATATATATATATATATATATATATATATATATATGAATTATATTGAGAGACAGAACATATTCTATATTCTGCATCTTAAGTAGGAAATTTTGTGAAGTTTGACATTCAAGTAAATGACAGCCTTTGCAGAGAGAAACTTCTAGCATGTTGACTCTCAATAGCATTAAGTAGAACCCAGTAGCAGAGCATCTTAGAAAGCCAGACAAGCTTCTAAAGAGAGGAATGCTTTCTTCACTGCCCAGAAACCATCTAGCTCTACCATCCAAGTCCAAAACAGCAATGACCTACCTCAATGGTTATTTTGGATATTTTTCTTGGGTATGTTGAGTGGGTAGAATCCTCACTCCTGGTCATCTGTCCACTGACACTTCACTGTACAGAAAAAGCAATTAATTACATAGATACTGTATATATGACATGAACCTATGGGGAAGTCTGACATGGTGGCTCATATGTGAAATCTTACCACCTGAGGCAGGAAAATTACTCTCAAGTTAAAGACCAACCTATGTTACTGTCTGGGCTATACAATGAATTTCAGGCCAGGAATAATCTTTAAACAAACAAAACAAAAACATTGAGGAATTTCCTGCAGGAGTAAGATGAGCCACTCCCTTTCATAGTACAGTCCCTCTGATGTACCACCAGAGTCAGATACAAAGCACCAGGATGGCTTTTGGAACCTAAGATTGAACTGTGAGCTCTTCTGAATAAAGGATTTTAATTCATTTCTTCAGAAAGGCGTCTATAATTTGCTATTCTGTTACTTGTTATTCAACAGCTCATCATCAAAACCTATGAAATAAATACAGAATTAACGGGTCATTAAATTTCTAAATGCCAAGCATTCACCACCCTGATTTTTGTGTTCTTGATAGTATGGCGCTTCTGTAATAGTATGTTGGATTCCATAGTATTTTAGTAAAGTGGGAAGAAAAACTTCCAAGAAAATATTCTACTTTGTAGTAATGGCTAATTAGAAAAAATGGTGTGAATATTACCATGTGACCAGACTTTGTGGAGATCTATTCATCAATAGAACATGACATGCTTTCAAACAACCAGTTTGTAGTATGTTCACAGTGATACGTAGGATTTCTGGAGAAACCACTGGATGTGTACAAAACAGACATCTATATTTCATGTATTTCATGCATTGTAATTCCCAAGCTAGTGTAACAGAGATAATGTTGACTCAGAACCAAATACTATTTTCAAACTT
>NW_018393789.1:2312-4289 GCF_900095145.1 Mus pahari | reverse complement strand
AAAGAAATGCTGGAGTTAATCAATGTCAGAAATCAAATAGAACTAATAGACATCTACAAAACTGTCTACCCAAACACTAGAGAATGCACTGTCTTCTCAGTAACCCATGGAACTTTAAGAGAAAGAACTTTCTGGATGGTGTTGATGCATTTAAAAAAAAAAAAAAAAAAGGCAGAAGTGAGGGGTTTTCTGGGTATACTACTCATGATTCACTTTCCTCTGAAAAGTGAGACTCTCAAATGGAGGAGGGGTGAGGATCCGTGGTGTCGCTACACTGACTAGGAGCTGCATTCCACAAGCTTCAAGCTGAAGCCTCAGTTTATCACCTATCGCCTGGGCCTAGTCCACAAGGCTAGGAAGTTTATACCACTTTGCCTCTCCCAGTCCAAATGAGTGAGGAAAGAGAAAGAGGGCAGGAGACAGGGAATCCCAAGCTAACGGAGGGGTCCCCAGTGGGTCCTCCATTGAGGAGGCACCCACCCTACTTGACACCACAGGAGGGAGCACACAGCACATTGACTGAGGTCAGGGCCTCTGACTCTGTCACACTGACTCAGGAGCTGGGCAGCTTCCCACAGCAGAAATGGTTTGCTAAAAGACCTTCATGGAGGTGTGGGAAAAGTACTGTTTGTGGTAGTATATCTCCCCAACAGCCTACAGATATGAAAAAACCATTAATAGATTGGCGGCTAAGATGTCTGCTGAGGCCTGGGCTGATGCTGAGAACTGATAAACAGATAGACTATCAGACAGACAGACAGACAGATAGCATCACAGGATCATATGAGAAGCCTCTCAGACCTAAGTAAGAGACCTCATGCAAACCATGAAGGTTTCACCTCTTCAGAACGTTGTTTCCATATGCATTGATTCTTCCTTCCAATGAGGATCTCTATTCAACAGAGTCTACAGAGGAGGCAAAGCAGATGTGAGCAGTGCATTTCTCCTGCCCTCGTTCTCTTTCCTCACTCATATGGCCTTGGAGAAGGAAAGTGGTATAAGCTTCATAACACACGGGATCTGATCTAAGGTTGTTCTTGATGAGCTCGTGGACAGGTGAGCTGATCTCTTGGGATCTTTGTGATTGTTTCTTCTCAGTTTGTCTTTGCAATCAGGGAAAGCAGGCTTGCACACACACACAAAAACAAAAAACAATTATTGGAGTGGAATCAGGTAGCAACTAATTTCAGACCAAATTCTGATATTTCAATGACTATGACATCTCAGCAAGGCTCATTTTCCTCATCTGTAAAATGGAAACAGCAATACTCAGAGTTGGTGAGGTCTTAAGACAGAACAGACCAGAAACAAAAAACTGTGTGAATTACTCGAAAATGCAAAAAATTTCATATGGTTATTAATTAAGCAAGAATAAACTTTGTAATCGATGGTACGTTCCTGTGTAACTGCCAGCTGTGTTTAATTTCCAGTGACAGATGAAAAGATGAAAGCACAAAGTCTCAATACTGATCTACACATATTCGACATTGTTCTTAAGCAAGTGGACTCTCCACGTATGACTAGCAAGCCTGTGATCCCCTGTGGAACACAGAGAGGATACTTTAAACACTCCATTATGTTTTCTGTTCATCCCACTGGAATGAGAACAATAAGTTATAGAAACTAACTAATTAAATGTCTGATCTTCCTGTTCTGTAATATCCTGAAAGTCCATTGAGTTATCCCTAAATGTGTATTAGTACATATACCAAAGGGACTGTTAGCATGATCAAATCAGAACATGCATTTACAGCAGCTGTTCTCAACCTCTGTTTCTCAAAACACATTGGATATCAAACACCAGATACCCTGCATATCAGATATTTTACAGTATGATTCATAACAGCAGCAAAATTAGAGTTATGAAGTAGAAATGTGAAAATGATGTGGCTGGGGTTACAACATGAGGGTCAAAACATCAGGAAGGTTGGAAACCACTGACTTAATTAAGGTCTTGGTCATGCCCTACATGCTGTG
>NW_018393789.1:0-1297 GCF_900095145.1 Mus pahari | reverse complement strand
AGCTTTACCTCATCTTCCCTTGCTGGTGCTGTGTTGGGGTGTTCCACAAGTTTGTGACCAGGGACTGGGGGTTCTTTGTTCCAGAGGAGATTATTGGTGGTGTTGAGGCTAAACCACACTCCCGCCCTTACATGGCCCATCTNAAGATCATCAATGACAGAGGTTTGAAGTATATGTGTGGTGGGTTTCTCATAGACCCCCAATTTGTGATGACTGCTGCACACTAGAGGAAGGTAAGAGGCTTCTCTTTCTGTGAGGAAATGCAGGAGGCAGANTCCCAGAGCAGCAGAGGCCTGAGGATGTTTCAAGATGGGCTCTCCTTACACAGAGAGGAAAAGGGACCAGAAGACCACACACTGTGCCATCTCCTGTATAGTCTCCATTTTCAGAGTGTATAGTCAGAGNTTTAAGGGCTCTAGTCACAGGGAAAGCTACAGCTTTGGCTTGTCCTGGTGTCACCAGAGCATAGACATGGTGTGGGGTGTAAGTCAATGTAGAGTGCCCATTTGCCATGTGCAAAGGCATGGATTCAATCCACATACTGGGTGTGGGGTGTCACCAGAGGTCTCAGTCCTGTGTTTTCTGAACTTCGTCCTTCTGGCAAGGCTGTGGTCCTGGGAGCTCC
Source organism: Mus pahari (assembly GCF_900095145.1). Lineage (NCBI taxonomy): Eukaryota > Metazoa > Chordata > Mammalia > Rodentia > Muridae > Mus > Mus pahari. The sequence goes on along the minus strand of NW_018393789.1, from coordinate 672 downwards.
AGCACNAGTCTCTCTCATTCTGCACTGGGACAGAACCTAGACCCTGGTGCCCTTCTCCTGGGAAGGAGTCCCCCTCCTAAGAGCAGCATGATTCACTGCTTCTTTCTCTGTCAACAGAGAAATCACGGTCACCCTTGGCGCTCATAACATAAACAAGAAAGAATCCACACAGCAGACAATAAAAGCTGAAAAAGAAATCGTTCACCCAAGGTTCCGCTACTTTTCGGGTTCCAATGACATCATGTTACTGAAGGTGCCGTTATTTTTATTGCACTGCTTTACTCTTCCATTCTTAAGTCTCCTCCAGGCTCGGGCCTTCAAATTCGTTCCTCTCCAAATCATTTCCTCTGAACCCACTACTGAATTTCCAAGGAGAATGGCTNCTAGTTCAAGCATCCTTCNCTGCTTTGACACCTCTTCTCTCCTTCCCCCAACAGCTACAAAAGAAAGCAGTGTTGACTTCTGCTGTGAATGTAATTCGCCTGCCTGGACTCTATGACTTTGTCAGGCCTGGGTACAAGTGCTGGGCAGCTGGATGGGGGCNCACTGGAGTGAATAGACCTGTATCAGATACCCTGAGAGAGGTTGAACTGATAATCATGGATCAAGAGGCCTGTAAATACCACAGTGATTACAACTATAATCTGCCCAGGTTTGCGTGGGCAGTCCCAC
>NW_018393788.1:3248-4611 GCF_900095145.1 Mus pahari | reverse complement strand
AAAAAAAAAAAAAAGAAAGAAAACTTAGTAAAGAGATCAAAAGACATAGATGCAAGCATCACCAACAGAATTCAAGAGATAGAAGAGAGAATCTCAGGTGCAGAAGATACCATAGAAAACATTGACACAACAGTCAAAGAAAATGCAAAATGCAAGAAATCTCCTAACCCAAAACACCCTGGAAGTACAGGACACAATGAGAAGACCAAACCTAAGGATAATAGGTATAGAAGAGAGTAACTCCCAACTTAACGGGTCAGTAAATAACTTTAATAAAATTATAGAAGAAAACTTCCCTAACCTAAAGTAAGAGATATCTATAAACATAAAAGAACCCTACAGAACTCTAAATAGATTGGACCAGAAAAGAAATTCCTCCTATCACATAATAATCAGAACAACAAATGCAAAAAAAAAAAAAAAAAAACCCAAAAAAACAAAAACAAAGAAAGAATATTAAAAGCAGTAAGGGAAAAAGGTCAAGTAACATATAAAGGCAGACCTATAAGAATTATACCAGACTTCTCACCAGAGACCTCGAAAGCTAGAAGATCCTGGGCAGATGTTTTACAGACCCTAAGAGAACACAAATGCCAGCCCAGGCTAATATACTCAGCAAAACTCTCAATTACCACAGACGGAGAAACCATGATATTCCATGACAAAAACCAATTTATACAATATCTTTCCACAAACCCAGCCCTACAAAGGATAATAGATGGAAAATGCCAACACAAGGAGGGAAATTACACACTAGTAAAGGCAAGAAAGTAATCTTCTTTCAACAAACGCAAAAGAAAATAGCCACACAAACATAAAAATAACATAAAAATTAGCAGGAAGCAACAATCACTACTTAATATCTCTTAACATCAATGGAATCAATTCCCCAAGAAAAAGGCATCGATTAACAGACTGAATACGTAAACAGGACCCAGCATTTTTCCTGCATACAGGAAACCTACCTNAGTGACAAAGACAGACACTACCTCAGAGTGAAGGGCAGGAAAACAATTTTCCATGCAAGTGGTCCCAAGAAATAAGCTGGAGTAGCCATTCTAATATTGAGTAAGATAAACTTTCAACCAAAAGTTATCGAAAGGGATAAGGAAGGACACTTCATACTCATCAAAGGAAAAAAATCTACCAAGAAGAACTCTCAGTTCTGAACATATATGCTCCAAATGCAAGGGCACCCACATTCATAAAACAAAGTTTACTAAAGCTCAAAGCACACATTGCACTTCACACAATAATAGTGAGAGACTTCAGTAATGGACAGATCATGGAGACACAAACTAAACAGAGACATATTAAAACTAACAGAAGTCATGGACTGTATTAGTCAGGGTTCTCTAAAGTC